>NC_080672.1:42612840-42912840 GCF_030247195.1 Topomyia yanbarensis | reverse complement strand
TAGTATCTTACTGTTATTACTGTTGGTATAAAAGCAGAAATTCCTGCATTTGTAACCAAAATCTAACATTAATTTTCAAAACAAGTGTCAGTTTATACATAGATATACACTGTGAAAAATATTGATAAGAATGCATGTCATTTTAAGGAATCATCTTAGTGTGAACGAATAAAAATGACACAATTGTAACATTTGATGCTTTAGAAAACGTTTTGATAATATTTAAAGTAACTGGCTACTTGTTTCAACTCACATTCATTGCTGTTTCAACTGACCTCGGCATGAGGAGAGTTGAAACAAAGAGAAAGCTGTTACAAAAATCAAAATACTGATGCTTTGTTACTCATTTTACCAGTTATTCTGATGTAATTTAATAAAGCATAAACAGTCCCAAGTTTCCGTGCAATTGACTCTATTGATCTTGCCGAAATCTTTCAATTAGTTTTTCTACTTCTTGGATCGGTTCAATCCAATCATTTTGGAACAGCACATTTTTCTTCCGGGTAGATGTGTACGACAGTTTATCAATTTCACAAGCTTTTTTGAAGTAGAATACTTCAAACGTTTCAATCCCGTTTCAAAAATTTCTGCTGAGGTATTTTCCCAGTTTTGAAATGCAAATAACTTCCAGTGTAATGAATAAAAGCACTTTATTTTTGCACTATCTGAACGGAAATATGTGCACGTGTACTGTATTTGATTCCGTAAAATGTACGACTACTATGAATAACGAAAAATAATGTATTTTGTGAAAGTAATAATTATCTGCGCCGTGCTATTTCACATTTTATATTCACGTTCTTTGGATCATATATAAGGAATGACATGTTCGCAAATTATTTAGTTCGAATTGTTGCATCGGTCGGATCAGGTCTTTGCCGGTAGCTTGAATGCACAAATTTTAAGGGCCACAGAAACGGTATATAAATGTGATTGCCAATTACCGGTTATCAAAATTCCCCAAAATTCTATGCCGTACCTATTCCAAAATTCGAAAAATCTTCTAACATAAAACTGTTACCGTTAATGTACTTCCTCCACACGAAGAATGGATGAAAGAGAGAAGGGAGCCACGTTGAACGAAAAAAGGCCGGCATTTCATTGCATTCCCAATAAACATTAGGAGCTGAACTATAAGACTACTTGTTGATTAAAAGCAGATTTAAGGCTATTTAAGCTGAATAATACTTTCGCTGAACTATTTAAACATTAACAGTTTATTCAGTCTATTTAATCTCCAGTATTCGCCACTTCAAACTAGGCTGAACTATACTACTAACAAATGTTGCAGCGACAGCATTAATGGTTTTATTCAACCATCTCAATTAGACTGAATTACGAGTTGAATAAATGATGCTGTTACCAATACTATTACCTTTAATCATCAAGCTGCACTACATGTCTTCAAAAAATGTATTCTACCTATACATTTGCTCTTATACTACCTTTGACTTTTAGCTGAATTATGTGTTTAATAAAGGTAATTGTACCTACTCCAAAAATTGACACGATTAGCGAACCATGACGAATGGTAACCGACCTGGGTTCGAGTCCCAATACATGCACATCATTTTTTTACTTTTAAGTGAAATACTTCTCACTTAAAACCCTTTTCTTATTCTATTTGTTGCTTCAACGGTTTGCTCTAGTAACATTTATACAGTGTTTTTTACAATTTCATACAGTTAATTTACAATTTCAATGTCGGCCTGAAAAAATGTCTGCTAACAAAAAGAAGCTATCAAGTTGGTTCGATGCATTAGTAAACCTAAAAAAATAATTCATACTACGGACTTGCATATACATACACACTTAGTTGAACCCAGCCAAATCCCCGCAAGTCGAGTAATAAGTAATGTTTTATACTGATATCTCGGAAAATTCTCAATTTTTCGAGACAAAAAGATCGATTGTAAGAAACAAAAAAATCAAAAAAATCTCGATTCAATGACAATTTTGAAACAAAAATCGATTTTACCAGATCAATTTTTTTAAGTTAACAACATCGATTTTGAACAATTCGTTTCTCCATCGCCCATTCCTATTTCGAAGTAGGTGCCTATCTGTGGACTATAAAGTCTCTGGAATAACATATGATTATTACATTGGCGACAAATGTACTCGTAAATCTTTCAAGCGAGAAAACAATATATTTTCTAAGTGTTTCGGTATATTCCAATCGAGATGTTTTTATATATTATGGTTTAGAAGAAATAACAACAGCAAATTTATTTTGTTGTTTTATATCTACTGAGTTTTCAGCATGTGAACCCAACGATTTACAGTTTTTTCAATGTAACAGCTTGCCAAATCAAACGCGCCCTTGTTTACGTAAATTTACCTTTTAATTCGAAATGGTCTGTTTACTTATTGAACACAAGAGAACATTTTTGTTCGAACGATGCTGTAAATGTTTGACACCAGAATTGTTTCCATGGACCATTTGCTAAATGGTATGGCAAATACCAAGGAGATTGCCACCTTAGAATTATAAATGGCTTCAATCCATCATTCAGATACCACCGCTTTCATATGACACTCATTTTTACTTGTCTAAAAAATTTGTGACAGTCCTCATCTTGGATACAAAAACGTCTACAATCATTAGTTTTTGAAATTAGTAAATTGTCTAATTGAAAATTTCCGAATGTTCTAAAAATTATCGCATAAAAAAATTATCGTAGGTTGGGATTCGAACCAAAGCCAACTAGATTCACTCAAACCTATAAAAGGCTAGTGTAGTCTTTGTACAGACTCTATTCAGCAGCCTAGACTTTTCGGTACATCGGTGAAATCTTAAGCATTCGATGTATGCAAGATTGGTGCAGACAGTAAGGTAAGTGCTTAGTATTCAACAGGTTGCTGGTTCGGATCCAGGTACGTGATATGACTTCCAACAAGGTAATACAATTTTTCTCTAATTGTAACGTAACACTAATAAAAGTATATGGCTTCCAAAGAGATTGATAGCGTGTGTAACTTGAAATAAATGTCTTTTTTAATAATTTTTCCATGATAATTTTCTCAGCTGAATAGCTGTAACGAAAAGGTTTATTGATGAAGCTGAACTGTGGCTTTCTTCAGGCTGTATACATGCTGAAGAATTGTTCTTTCATGTGTCTTAATCAGACAAGCTGAATAAATTCTCCAAATCCCGGATGTTTAAGGGTGAAATAAACGATATATGATTACACGTATACCTCCAATGTTCAGCTAGAGCTGAATAAAGCAACTGTTAAAACGTTTAAAAAACTACGAAATGTTTGTTGGGTTGTACTGCCCACGATAGCAAATCAGTCTCATAAAGATGGAAAATCCCAAAGAAAACGGGATAAATATGCGTTTATGGTCAGCGTAGCCGAGAATGAAGGCTTCAGCGGTCGTTTCTAAGCCTAAATTGTGAAACATGTAAATAAAAAAGATGTGTCAGAGACATAACCGAAGTAAAGTAGAATATACTTTAGGCTGTTAATTCGATTGCTGTAATTTGTACTATCTTCTGAAAGACTTTATTAAAACTAGTTATATTGGTATTTCTGAAGAAAATGCCGAAATAACGGTACACGTATATCGAATCTTCTGCTGTTGCCAAATGATATGTCGGTATTTCCATTAGAAATACCTAAATAACTGGTTTTAATACAACCTTTCAGAAGATAGTAAGAATTGCAGTATTCGTATTAACAGCCCAACTTGTGTTCTACTTCATTTAGGTTATGTCTCTGACATCACTCACCCATTTTTTTATATACAAACTGTTCTTTCCGACACATTTACCGACCGACAAAGGCTTACCAATTGCTCTCTTGATTCGTCATCTTTACGATTACTCAAAACTGTTTATATCTTACCCCTGACAGAATGAGCTATTCAGTGCTGCCAAATATGCCTGAATCATGGTACACGAGCAAGAGAAAAAGCGCGAAAATTCTCACGCACCCTGTATACTCGAATTTAAGCTAAACTTGCTTAATTTTTAGTATCCATGCCTCAAAAACAACTCAAAAGTACCTCATTCAACGGAAAAGCTAAATCGAATCGAATTTCTCGTTTTGTTTTGGACAACATTAATAAGTGTGGTTGAAACGCGAAATTCAAATCTATCTAAATTTAAGTTAAAAGATTCTATATTTTAGGTTGTTTTGGGACCATTCATAAATTACGTAACGCGTTTAGGGGGGGAACGACTCTCTCGACTGACTTTAAGAGTTCCCCGATCCTTAGTCATACCCTGGGTATTATGTTGTCAAGCTGCGTGAGTGATATCCCGCCAAGTCTGACGTTTCGTCTGGGACGGAGGGGTCACTCACGCAAGGATGCTCACAGATACGCGCTAGGGATACCGGTCACAGCGGTTTGAGCGAAAGTCGCGCAACATATCAGCAACCGACGTGCAACCATTAGAAGAACGGTCAATTAAATGAAATGTCAAAGTTCGTGGGCGCCCTGATCGTGTTGATCATATCTTTTATGATCTAGCTCAGCACAACCATAGATCGATCTCTTTCCGTCGACAACCACCCAACGGTGCAGATGTTTTTTCGTTAGGGATCATCCATAAATGACGTAGCATTATATGGGGGAGGGGGGAGTTTTGTATTTTGTGATGATGTGTGACGACAGGGGGGGTAGGGGGTCATGTCATGCTACGTAGCTTTTTTAAAGGGGAATAACTAACATCGTTTTTTTATATTTTTAAAAAAATTGCGGGGACAAGGGGGGGGGGGGAGAATCACCGTCAAGCTACGTAATTACCAGGGGGTATTTAGAGGTTTGTGACGAAATGCCACGATGGGGAGGGGGGTATTAAAAATGACTCAAAAAAATGCTACGTCATTTATGGATCTTATTATTCGAGTAGAAGTAGAGTAGAGTAGGTAGTGAAGATTTTCCTCGACGGAAATTAAAGATCTTTTTATCTTGGGCCGAAACACGTTTCGGAAACTTTCTTTCCACGATCACTATTGTGGGATACCAATAGCCCGTTTGTCGGCCATTTTGAAGCCATTGACCGATCAACGGATGGCGGTGTCAGCCTTGCATGGAAGATGCCCAACCGTGCCGATATAGACCGAAAAGAACGGTGTAACGGGATGCTACCACCGAGGAAAAATCCATTGCCAGCAACATCTACCAGTTATCACAAACAGTATCAGCCATTACCGTGATCAGCCGTCGCCCCCACCAGCTTCTCCGGGTACCCGTCGTAGTCATCATCATCGGAGTTGCAGCAAACCGCAAGTACTTACGTGACGTCACAGAAAGTTTAATACCTTACTGGCCGAATAAAATTGTATTATGTAGATATTAAGAGTTAGGAGTATTTATGAACAACATTGAGCCTAGTTTAACCCTTACACGCATCTTTTCCGTTATTTGTATTCAACAAAGAATTCCAGGTCTCACCATTGGATGGTGTTTCGGAATCTTATCGATCTTTGCTGCTTTTGAGCATGTCCCTGAAGGAACTTTGTGTTGGCTTTCCTTTCCCCCGGTCAGTCGACGTCAGTTGCTGAATCCGTTTCCACATGTTCCCGATGATGGATTAGTTCCATTGTGGATAAATGTGTAGCAATTGATAAATACCCAACATAAGTAAAATTCCCCTCCCAACCACCCACTGAGCCAGTCGAGGGGTAACATTTGTTACATGGGGGAGGGGGGTCAATTTTAGGCAATTTGCGTTAGGTAATTTGTGAATGATCCTTTTTTGCTGTGTGAACTTAACTATGTAGCAAATCAAAGCGAGGATATCACAGTAAAGACACGTGAGAAGAAGAGACAATCGACTGTGAAGGTTTCATTTTCTTCTAATTTATTTTACACGGCTCAATGCGTTAACAGGACTGAGCTGTGGATTAGAGATGGTCGGGTTCGGGTTTTTGGACCCGAAACCCGGACCCGACCCGAACCCGACGGGTTTCGGGTCGGGTTCGGGTTCTGTAAATTTAAGCTTCTCGGGTTCGGGTCGGGTTCCGGGTTTTCAAATTTGAAATTCTCGGGTTCGGGTTGGGTCCGGGTTTATGAAATTTTGGGCTTTCGGGCTCGGGTCGGGTTCGGGTTTTTCAAATTAGAAATTATCGGGGTCGGGTCGGGTTCGGGTTTTGAACAAAACGACCCATCCATTTCATGACACTGTTGGCGTCTATACACAAAACGCAGTCTTTTTTGTAGTAGTGAATTATACTTCGTAATACGAATGGATGACACATATAACCGTACCAAATGTTAGCACCTCTGAATCGCTAGAATTCGTCGTATTTTCTGGTGCTCAAATATTAACGGATTTTTAAAAGTTTGGAGTCGTTCCGAGAGCTCCATTGGAGATGTCGAAGCATCTCTATTGGCGCGCATACCGTATAATCTGAAGCATAAAATAACTTAGATACCCAATCATAGATCGTCCTAACGCTAATGATGGGACATCAAGAACACGTCAGAAAATGATTGATACCCTTCGATACAGGTTTGACCGTTCCAACCAGTAACGTGGGTGACGTCATGTAAGCTGTCGAATACGAATTGCCAAATAATTTAATACATATAATAAATTATACGAAACTGCCTTGCAGGAATGGTTTCTGATAAAAAATCAGAAATTTTGGTTAATTACGACGGGCAAGGTTGTTGGAAACTGTGACCATTAAGCTTTCTGTTTCGCCGATTTAACTTAATTTCCGGTTAAGATATCAACAATTTATCAAGTTTCTCAGCACGTTACAAATTTGACGTTCAATAATAGTAAATATAAATGTGGATTCTACTCGGCAATGATTTGTTTTTCCATATGCAGATATAACTCAATGCGTATGGTGCTACTTCAAATTCGAGTGATTCTACTATTCTTAGACGAGTCAAGGGTCCAGGTCGGGTGCCTAGAATTAAAAATCTTCGAGATCTTTGGTTGATTCTCCGTATTAGCAAGTTGGATCGGATCGGGCTTCTCAAATTTTAAATGTTCGGGTTCGGGTTTTCAAATTTTAAAATTCTTGGGTCGGGTCGGGTTCGGGTTTTACAAAATTTTCATTTTCGGGTACGGGTCGGGTTCGAGTTTTTAAGTTTTAAAATGTTCGGGCTCGGGTCGGGTTCGGGTTTTTCAAATTTTATAATTTCGGGCTCGGGTCGGGTTCGGGTTTTTAAATTTTCATGCGCTCGGATTCGGGTCGGTTTCAGGTTTGAAAAAATTGAAACCCGACCATCTCTACTGTGGATCTCTCGTGTTTTTACAAGATATAAAAATAAAAAATAACAAAGTTACTACCAATCCGCCGAGCTTTGTTGGCGCATCTTGCTGCTGTGTGACGAAATCCTTTTTCTTGGCGGTGATGCATTAGCTGCGTTGTCATGTGTGACTTGGGGTCAGTTCATCAGCCTTCTCTCCGCTTCTCGTTCTTACGGGTCGTTGTTGTAAGTCTGTCTTCATCGACATTTATTTTTTTATTGATGGTGGTGGTTGTTTGATTGGTTATTGATTTAGTGCTTGTTATTGCCCGATACACAGCCGTAGGATTGGAAACAGCTTGTGGTGTAGCATACGACGACTGTGTATCGTAGCATATGAAATTCTCTTAGCAGCCTTTGCGCAAGTTTTTTCGTGGTGTAGCGGCTGACCACAGAGTTGGCACGTTGTAATCTGTCCTGGATGCATGACCAATGTTCGCTGACAATATGCAACACCTTGGATTGATTTTTATTGGATGGCCAGGTAGGAGGAGATAGGTTGTCTCGGATGCATTCTCATCATACGCACGCAGTTCGTGAAGAAGTTCCTCCAAGTATCTTCCTTAACGCTGTCCACTTCTCCGTATTTTGAAATGTGTTGTTTAATGACGCTAGCGTTAGTACGCGGTGTTAGGTCATGTAGTTTTATTTCAATAGTGTGATCGTCTATATATTCTGGTATTCTATATAAAATTTCATTGCGCTCGACGGCGTGTGTAATATTTTTTCTCTTTTTTGTGTATACACTCCGTAGAGTGTATTTGTTTATGCAACATCATGCTCACCGTTATTCTGTAGCGTTCACATTTAGTTGTAAATTTTTGTTTATTTTCGCGTTTCTGAACGATTTTGATAGGTTATCGCTCTTCTTTTGTTGTGAAATGGGTGCTGATTATGCTGCGTATTGGCGATGACAGCTATGCGACGATGCGACTGGCGAGATGGAAGGCAGCCATCAACCTTAGTGAGCGACGGCCCACGCTAGTGAAAAGATGCCTAGAATATACAATCCTTTTTTCGGGACAGTTTTCCGCCACAGTGTGTTCACAGTCGAGTGTGAAGTGCGTGTGTGCGACGGCCAGTTAAAGTGCCGGTCCGTTGTCCGGTAACAAGTGTGGTGTAGGATAGCCAATCGCGAAGGAGCCACTCGCGTTCCCGGCTAATTGTTAAAGATCCTAATAATTGTCCGTTCTAATTGTGGAGGATCAGTAAAACGAGCCTAGCTTTTCTCCATAATTAATTAATAAGAAGAACGAAGCAGGATGGACCAAGGTTTCTCCTGGGAAGTTCAAGTGACTTCCGGGATCGTTTAGGGCGAATAGACAATCCAGAGATAGTTCGCCACCATTGCTTAGGGAGATTCCAACAAAGGAGCCAAGCTCATCTACCTGGTTAAATGCAAAGGACCGCTTCCGTAGCAGGGTTTTCAAATTCTCGGATTCGGGTTGGGCTTAAGTTTTCCAAATTGTATAAGCGCGTGTTCGGGGTTTTCAATTTTTAACTCTAGGGTTTGGGTCGGGTCCTGGTTTATTAAATGAAACCATTGGTCATCACAAGTCTCACCAGCAAAAAAAAATCACCACCGGTACCAGTAAGCGGTAATAGATGGATTTGTACCAACTAGGTACAGAGGCGTCTCTTTGTTGATTGAGTCATGGTGGCAAATAGTTTCTTGGTCATAAAATGGCATCAGATATCCCGAGCTAACGAAAAGTCCATAATTCCCCCATCCTCATGGTCCAAATTCACCCCCAGTCCAGGCGTAAGAAATCCCATATAAAAGCCATAATCTGGTTTGTTATGGGTTTTGAGACCATGTTACGATGTTTTGATGGTTGTGAAATTTTGCGCGGACTACATTCATGATATTTCATGATTATGAGAATTTTCTCAGGGATGGTGTCAGAAGTAAAGAACATCGAAAGAGGCAGACCATAGACTTCTCGTCATATTTGAGGAAGGAATTCTGAGCTCTATACTCGATGACGGAAAAGAAAACGAAGAATGGCGCAGATGCATGAACTCATGGGCTTTTCTGACAAGATAACATGGAGAGACTGATACAAACAACACAGACAGATTACATTGGGCTGGGTATGTAGAGCGAATGCAAGAAGAGATACTAACTGAACCTAGAAGAATTAATTAGGAAATGTGCCGTACATTCAGTCATTGTTCGAAAAATTCCGACTGTTAGTTCACTATACTGCTGTTTCAATCTGATTCCCTATTATGCGTATAACGACAATATATGCACGTAAGGTGATCTGACGAAGTGCGATCGAAAAATACATGCAAAGTCTTTCACGTTTCATTTTATTTCTGGAACTGTTACATATGTTGACATATGGTTTCTTATTGCAACTGCAAACAATAACGGAACCTCACTCAAAACAAACCAGAAAAGTTTACGTTCGTAATTCAATTGCCTCCACTGGTGAGTTCCGATATGTTGCCGTTTAGACTTAACAGTAGGTATGTACAATGATTTCACTGACCACCTGATTCATTGGTACGATGTCGCAAGTCAACAAAACTGTCGCCTCATGTGGAAAGTGGAAAGTTCACTCTATATGATCCGGTACCGGCAGTAGCTCGACTCGACACTGCATGTTTCATATGTAGTTTGCAACGGCGGCTGTTGGCCTTTATTGACGTATTGTTTTCACGATTCCCACTTGTTGTTTACCTCGTGTATGGATAACACTCAGGTCTGCCAAGCAGCACGTGTCAACGATTATATCCGCCGATAGGCGAATGCAAATCCGGTGAGATGACCAATGAGTGTGTGTGTGATTCTGACCCTATACAGTAAACAGCCTCATTATTCCCCCTACCATGTTATAGTACCTACATCATTAGTGTACATGAGTAGTACAACAGATCGAATGAACTAGTTGATCTTCAGGCATCAATTACAATTTCATTAACCGGAACTTTTAGTTGACGGCAATGTATAAACATCCGTTGATTAAACGCCTTGCACAAATCTGATCCTCGGTGTAGCCACAACACACTCTAGAACAATTAGCAATCAATTGCACGCATATTTGTTGGGTCATGTCTTTCACGATGTACATTGTATGAGATAGGGCGCCATTCTACGTGGTGTTATTTAATAATCGTTAACATCCAGCATCATGTAAAGCGATGTAAAGTGATAGTCTGTGATAGCTGCACAGCCCGGGCGGTTGCATCGAACATACTCGTTTGCGGATGTGCCGCGATGAATGTGATTACCTCGATTACATTCAAGGTCATATGTTTAGTCTAGCGTGAAGCTAGCCGTACCTACTTTCAATGTCGACTCGGTTGCAACGGTATAACTCCCAGTAGTAGAAGTAGAACATAGTTCGCGTGGCTGCTGTGCTCAATATGCAGTTTAGTGCCTCAATGATTGGACAAAATGTGGGTTTCCTATATACTGTACACTGGTCGTATGGAGTGCCCAATTCCTGTTGCGAAGCGATGTTGATATCTACTGCAATTATTGGGGAAATTGGCATATTATCATACGAATTGCGGAATTATGACTGAATTATTACTCAACAAAATCTGAATAATTCCATGGAGCCGGTGGAAATTCTACCAGACTTTGTATTTTTTCGACTTCAAAGAACAATTTTTTCGCGATTGTTCCACCAAGATTTTTGATTTTGCCAGAAAATTCAATCTTGGGTGTAACAAGTACATAGCGCTTGATCATACTAAACTGGTGTAGCATAAATTATAAAAAAAACTGTTATTAAATTTACAGTTGTAATTCTGTAGAAAATTGCCAAGAAAGGGATATTTTAAAAACATGCAGTGAATTTTCCGTTGGTCCATCGAATTTTCAAACAGATGTCCATTACGGGACCCATTTTGGATGGTTTTGAGATACTTTTTTGGAATCTCGAGCGTTATTGAAGCGTTGATTCTTAGGTGATAAAAACGCATGTTTGGATTTAAAAAATGGTGGTATAACTACGGTATTAAAAGTTGAGTAATAGATTAACATATTGGGTTTTCCAAAATTGCGGTCCTCTTACTTTCAGTTTGAAGTATTGATTACTTTGTCACAATACGGCTTTTACCTAAGTATCCCATTTAGGTAATCCTTTTCTTTTAAGCTTAACAAAAATGTTTGGTTGTATGACCTGAAAAAAACTATTCAATTACGCTTTCTGACAAAATATGTCGTGTCTTCATTTTTTAACACAGGTAGAGTATATCTAGAGAGTGGCGAATAGTTGAACAAATCACACCATCCTTGAAAACAATCACTATTGATCAGTCTCTTCTGATCTTTAGGAAGTCGACATTGCCATTGATTTTTTATTGATATGAACACCGCGTCATGAAACTATCTGTGTTTGATCAATAATCATGTTGCTTAGAAGATCATAGCTAAAATATATATAACGTAAGCTTAGCAACAAACTACATACACCGTATTGCGTTACCGACAGTATGGTTGGTTGATACAGTATATTAGGGCTACAGCATTATTAGGTTTCTTTCGTATTTCTGCGAAAGCTCGCTTGAAACGTCCCTTAAGGGAGGAACATTTTAGTTTATCTCCGCACAGTTCGTGCGCAGGCCATTTCGAGAAAACATGCAGAATCTCCACACGGTAAGGACACTTTTCTGCCTTTAGACTGCAATTATCATCGTTATGATTCTCGCTGCGCTTTCCACAGCTGGCGTTCTTGCTACAATGGGGATGCAATTTGGTCCATTTTTCGTAATTAAGAGAGTTCATGACCCACCGGCACGAACTTTGTGCAAGAGGACGCAATCTTGCAAAGCGGACCCAGCGAAGTGACCACTCGATTAGAGTTTGATTGAGGGTATGATTTAGTTTCATCGCACGTCAAACTATTATCGGATACGACGCCATAAATTTCGACTTCCTTAGCGGGAAGATAAACATCCTTCGTGAAGAGCTTACAGCAAGCAAGTTCCAAGTTCCCAGCCTTTACCTGCTCTGAACTTGCCAACACAAATTCAGTCACAGCTGAGAAGCGCTCCGTCAGAACCTTTGAAAGCTTAAATTGATTAAAAGATTGTTTTTAGCCCGGTAGAAGAGCGTCAATGAACCGATCTAGAGTTCCGTGTATGGCTCAAATTGGGGGTAACCAGCAGGGTCAACATGAGTCTTGGGGTTTGATTCCGGGTCATCGCACGGGTTCAGCGTCTGCGCTGACGGAAAAGATAACAATCAAAGAGCTCACGAGAAACAAGAAACGGTACTTATTCAATCTCTCGCTGGAACAGCGTCTGTTGTCGTACTCCGCACAGAACGAAGAGAAAAAAAGCTTGTCGATCCCAGAGCTACGGAACACATGTGGTCTTCCTGATTGCGTACCATGGAGCAGAATATAGAATCCGGAACATAATAAAAAACCACTAATCTATCAAAAAACAACAGCAACGGATTTATTTGTGTTCGATACGCATGGACTACTACGATGAATCGGTGCTTAAGCTCAGTTGAAATGCCTATAGATTTCACTCAAGGAAGTACTTGATTTTTGGTTTATTCGTCAACGTTCTGTGCCATCAGGTTTGTATAATTACGTGAACGTGATGTCGTGGTAAGCTTAACACTCAATAGAAAAAATTAGCCTTCACTGTCATAGCTGGAAATTATTTTAAACAATTAATTTTGCATGAGAAAATTTGGAATTTGGGAAATATGATGCCCAGAATATTTATTGATTTTGGGGTATTCTTTAATTTTTGCCTTTCTCATATAGAAAGGTTATGCAATCGCTCTAAAAATCCCCAACCTAATCCCGGCCCGGAGGAGATCGGAGAATGTCTGTGTGTGTATGTGTGTATGAGGAAAAAAATGTCACCTCTGTTTCTCAGAGATGGCTCGACCGATTTGCACAAACTTAGTCTCAAATGAAAGGTACAACCTTCCCATCGGCTGCTATTGATTTTTTTGTGGATTGGACTTCTGGTTCCGGAGTTACGGGTTGAAGAGTGCAACCACACAGCAAATTCCCATGTAAACTGAAATGAAAAATTTCAAAATCGAATTTGTATTTTGGATGCCAAATGATTTTAAAATGCATGAAACGTTGAGATTTGATGTAATCTCGAAAAAAATTTTTGACGAAAATTGACTTTGGCACATTTTTGCCTTTCTCATATAGAAAGGTTATGCAATCGCTCTAAGAATCGTCAACCTAATTTTTTTGGCTTGTAAAGGCTTAGGTAGGAGTATGCAGTAAGGGGTTGCTACTTTAAAATTATACTACTTTAAAATTTCTTAACGGATCTTCCTCCATCATTCGCCGCTGGTTTCAAGCGATATTTCAGTGTCGACACATAGTATCTCAAAATCGTGGCTGTCGATCCATTGTATGTAATAAGTGCAAATCGTACTGCATATGTAATATACATTTCCACCATTGTATTGAACATAATGAGCCATGGAATCGTAGTTTGGACAAATGAGAAAGGCACAATTGCACCACTAGGTGAATTAAAACAGGTTTTTAATGTAGGTAATGCAATGGCAGTGTTGGAAAAAGTATGGCTGCATTTGGATTGAACCATAAGTTTTAAAATCGTTGTAACTATTTTTTGAAAACTCGTAGCTAGCTACCGTCTTTGACAAAGTTGTTAACCAAGGTTTGAATTATAGTTTTATAAAGCTGGTTTTTTATATTGAGTGAAATAGCGATCTTTATTGACGTAAATGCAAAATAATTGATTTCCCCATATAAAATCCCATACAAACTTTGAACGCAATGCGCAAACCCGGGAAGCAACCAACCGCTACTAAATTTTGCATAGGCATTTGGGACCACGAAAGGAACTCAAAAAGTGCTGTGTCCGCTAGTTTAAATCATTTTGAAGTTTTCCCATACAACCGCGAGCCACTCTATTGTACACCAGTACAGTCAAGCGTAATTCGACTGCAAGGTACATCGTACGTCTTTCTCGCATCGAAGATCCAAAAGTTTTCCTGGGGTCCTCTAGAGCCATCGCAGAACGCCGTTTTCATAGCCTGGGAGGCCGTTTGCAGCGAGATCCTGCAATCAAGGAATCGTATCATCGCTTCATGGACGATGAGAAAGCTCGACGAGCCCGTAGATGACGTGAAGGCTCACGGTTATCTCCCACATCATCCCGTTCTCAAGGAGTCGAGCACCACGACGAAGGTTAGGGTCGTTTTCAACGCGTCCTGTAAGACGGCTCCAGGATATTCGCTGAACGACACGCTTTTGGTCGGACCCGTAGTTCGCTGAACGACACGCTTTTGGTCGGACCCGTAGTTCAGCACGATCTACTCTCCATCGCTATGAGATTTCGAACCGCTCTGGTTGTGGACATCGAGAAGATGTACCGGCAAGTATTTCTGCATCCTGATGATCAGGCGTTTCAGCGAATTCTTTGGCGTACAGACCCAGACGAACCCATCGATACGTAGGAACCTTCGGCAATGCCAGCCGCTCAAGAAATGGGCAGTTCTTGAGGACGTACCACCTGATGATCTGGTATTTCTGCCATTCCACAATCTTCAGGATGACCAGGCCGTTTCCACGCTCGGCCTCATTTGGGAACCGAAATTTGGACATACTCCGGTTCAAGGTCCAGTTACCACTAGTCGCATCCGTCCTGACGAAACGCAAGTTGATGTCGTACATCGCCCAAATTAACTCGGACTCGCGGGTCCAACGATCACCAAAGCCAAACTCTTCATGCAGCGACTCTGGGCCCTGAAGCAGAATGGCGAAGCATGTGAAAGGGACACGCCGCTTCCGTCAAGGCTCCAAGTTAGCCAGATTGGGATATTGTGAGCGCGCAATGCAAAACAATGTAGAACAATTTGTCCCACTTTTGATTACCTGTACATTTTTCGATGGCTAATAATCATTACTTATATTACTATTGAGGTGGCTCATGATAAGTCTTGTCGTATCGTATATTCGTCTGTTTGTGTGGCGGATTATTTATTGAAGGTGAAACTGAAGTTTAGGCTTCTGGTCACCATTATCTAGTTTGACCACACATAGCTATAGATAGATGCAGTACTGATATCGTTCAAGTGTTTGGTCAAGATAGAAGGCTTCACCATGTTACTTTTGGTCGCATCGCTGACTATGAAGAGATCTCTAGGTAAGTCAGATCACCAGTAAGCAGACGGCATATTACGAAAAGTCCTTTGCATGGAGCTTCAAAAATCATCCAAAATCTAAAACACCAACTGTTCTCCAATCAGTAGAGTAGAATGGGGTCAAAAAGGTATGGGGGTACAATAGGTATAGGGCATTATCTTTGCTATGTTATTGCGGAGGTCACTTATGTTGTGTGAATTAGATACACGGTAGAAAACATCGGTAACGACTGTCATTTCGGCCGTGGATCGGCTGCAGTAGTTACGGCGTCGTTTAATTTTTCGCGTGTTGTTCTGCGAAAATCCATTGTCTTTGCTCTTAGTACAGTACATTTAATCAATGTAAAAAATGTCAAGTTCCTACGTAAAAATCAATGCTGTACACTAGTACTGTGTTGGTTTTTCGATATTGTTTGTTTTGAAAAAAAAAATACGGGCATCAACATGAAACATACGCTTGCGGCACGATAGGTCAGCCGTTTGGGGGTACTATAGGACAAGCAATTCATTTCAATTGAAGACTTTCAGCCATTTCCCGAAGCTCCACTGCGCAAACCATCGAATCGAGGCCGAAAACGACGTAAAGCTGCACTTCTCACTGATTCAGTGATGCAGGATTCTTTAATAGCTGAGCTATAACTAAAAAAATAACCGCCGAAGCTAGAAAAAAATTGCATAAAAGCGATAAACAACTCCGTGAGCCGGAATGCACAACTTCTATTCCACACTCTGGGGACAACGAGGACACCGAAGAAGTCATAAGCAAATACAAAACTAGACGTAACTGCTGAAAAATACGCGTTTTTCCCACATTTCTCTACATGGTTTCGTAATTTTTCACATCATTTGCCGCTTCCTCAATTTCTTACCTGAATTACGTCAATTAATAGCATTTATTATTTGTGTTATTAATAATTAAAATATCTGCTGTATTCATAATATTCAAGTAAAAATAAACTGCTGATTTTCTAGGCTTGTATATCGTTTTGTTTGACCTCGACCTACCGTACCCCCAGAATTTAATAACGTCGAAAAAAAGTACCTTAACCTTAAAAGATGTAGTTTGAAAAACATTTTGCCAAATATAAAATTATTGCCAAAACGTCGCCAGATGTATAACCTTTCCAACGAGTGCTTGTTTGCCTAAATCAGTGCAAAAATACCATCGCACGAGCTCGCCAAAGAAAACTGACCTACTTGACCTCACACTACTCTACCTATTTAGTAACGAATGTGCCTAGTACCTTCAAATCAATCTTTTAATCCTGTCAGCGAAAAAGTAAACGCCAAAGAAGACGAATACATTTACCTTTCTACCATGTTGTAAAGAATTTAGCTTTGTTTTTTTTACTATGTTATTGTGACAACCGATAAAGTATTACCTTGTCCAGTTGTAATTCTGTTTCAAAAATTGATTACATATTTCAAATTTGCAGTATCATTTTGTTTTTATTCAGAAAAAGTTACTTTCCAGCGACAGCAGCAATCAAAGAGATATTTATGTGAAGTGTTTGGGGAATATTCACGTTCGAGTGCGTTCACAATGTTTTGTAAACCTTTACTCAAGCGTTTTGAGGGAAGCGTCTGGTGTAAAGTGCTCAAATCGACAGTACTTTTATTTTGCGATTTTGAAGTCAAGGATGACAATGGATCTTTTGTTTAATGTTTAGATCTATTTATACATTCATTGTGTACGAAAAAAAATATTTTCAGTCATGCAGAGCCACACATACGAGCGTTCCAAGAGTAGACATCCAACCATTTCCACGTCGAGGAGCGCCGCAGTGAACTCGATTACTCTTGATAAAATTGTCTGACGCAGGAAATTCAATAGGATTTGTTAAGCTTAGACTTGTAGTTCCTCTATGAACCAAAAAAGCTTAAATAGAAAAAAAAATTGAGTTTCAGAAAATGGCGTCATGAAAACTGAAAAATCTCATATTTTACTGTAAAATTCGCTCACTTTTTCTCAAAATAATGGGGAGAAAAAAAATCTAGTTTTCTTTGATTCATCGACAGGCTACACATATCGTGCATTATCATAAAAAATTAAGTCAATTCATTGATCAGTTTTTGAGTTATCGTGTTCGCCAATTTTAAAAACGCATTTTCAAGAAAAAACGCTATTAAAGGGTGTCCCACACCAAATTGCATCACGGAAAAAACGCTGTAAAAATGACCCATTGGGTATTTTCTCTTGAAAATTAGGGTAAAAGTAATTTAGAGTGTATTGTTTACACTGTATTTTTATCGCTGTCAGTTTTTCGAAAATTGTTTCCGATAGATTGAAATCTGCGTGTGTTATAGCAAATACGCGCCAGGAAGTTTAGCGTGGCCACCGAGAGACTTACTGCTAATAATTAAGGGGATAAAAAAGAAGACGATTTTTTCCCCACCAAACCCCCCTTAAGAAGAACCGAGCATGGGACAGTTTTGATACATAATATCGAATTCCACAAATATTGAACAAAGACTGTCGAATTTCATATCGAGAAATTGGAGATAGGTTGGACGCCAGCTAAAATAGGTATCATGAGAAATACCCCCGTCGAGAAACTCTTAGCTAGCAGATTAATAAGAACGACTAGCGCCAAGAAGGGTAAGAAACTCTACGAAAGTGATTGCAAAGAGACGTAAATCATTATAGTCGGCACCTGCGGATAGGTTCTCAGTAGGTGACGATATTTGCAGTAGACCTGAGCAGCTATACCGTGAAGGTTGGACAGCAA
Source organism: Topomyia yanbarensis (assembly GCF_030247195.1). Classification (NCBI taxonomy): domain Eukaryota; kingdom Metazoa; phylum Arthropoda; class Insecta; order Diptera; family Culicidae; genus Topomyia; species Topomyia yanbarensis. The sequence goes on along the minus strand of NC_080672.1, from coordinate 42,894,774 downwards.
GCAATAAAAAGCAGAAATGAAAAAAACATGAGCGATTAACAGAAAACAAAAATAATATGAGCAAAACCCATACTGAAGTACGAAGTAGTACGTAAGGGTTGCCCCGGATGGATGAGGATTGCAAGAAACAAGAGTTGTAGGTTTAGTCTGTAGGATTAACTACTACAAACCAATCCGACACTACCATGAGCCAGAAGACAGCGGTGTCGGTTGCAGATTCCTTCTTGATAACAGACAATTAACCAATTTGTTGAACTGAGTCGATCGCTTAACAAGACTCGGCCCTCCAGGCCTCGGAAAAAATCTTCAAGATTTGAGGGTTTCTTTTATAAGAAACTAGCTAATACCCATCGCACGTTGCTGCGACATTCAGCGAAATAGGAGGAAAACACAATTTGTTCCGAAGCGCCATCTGGTGGGCAGATAATCCCCAGCCAATAGAACACAAATACGCTCCAGAATGAATGCCCACTATGTATAAATTTTGACGGCAATCGGTTAAGCCGTTTGGGAGTCCACAAATCATGTACATACAAACATTGACTTTTATAAATATAGATAGATAGATAGATAGATAGATATAGAAGATAGAAGATAGATAGATGTAACAAAAAAAAACAAAACCCTCCCCTTGACAATTTTCTGCTCGGGGCCTGTCTTCAGTGGCGGCGCGAGGTTTTTGCCGCTCGGGGTAGAAAATTTAATTGACCCCTTTTATTGTGAACGTATTAGAAAAGGGTGCGATTATTTCTCACCTTTTCATATGTGACAAATATGATAAACGGGTGTCCTTTAGCCGAATGCCGATTGGCGGAATGTTAATTAGCCGAACGTAGTTTAGCCGAATGAGTAAATAGGCCGAATCCTATTCTATTTATCTCAATAACCATAATAGAGAAATCCATAGATAGTACACTCAGGTTTTTTTACGCGGGGGATACATGCCGCGTAAAGAAAACCGCGTAAATTTCAAAATCTGCTTAAATGAAAACTGCGTAAATTTCAAAATCCGTGTGAATGAAAACCGCGTAAATTTCAAAATCCGCGTAAATGAAGACCACTTAAATTTAAGAATCCGCGTTAAAAGGAACCTCGTTGATGGATACCGCGTAAAATCCAAAATCCGCGTAAATGAAAACCGCGTAAATTTCAAAAACCGCGTAAATGAAAACCGCGTAAATTTTAAAATCCGCTTAAATGAAAACCGCGTAAATTTCAAAATCCGCGTAAATGAAAAGCGCGTAAATTTCAAAATCCGCGTAAAAAAATACTGCGCAAAAAACGCGTAAAAAAACTTGAGTGTATCTAAGTGTATTTTTGTCATAAGTTGAATACTGGTTATTTATTCTCGTATTTACAATATTTGTAGGTTCCGTGAATATTTTCCTTCTTTTTAACATGAGGTGTTCTTACTATATACTTCTTTAATATAAGTCTACAAGAAAATTGTGCAAGTATGAAAATAGAGCTCAGGCTGACTTAAGCCAAAACAAAAAATATGTGTCGATTATTTATATTATGCAAGCAAAAAATTGAAGAAACTATTATTTTGATTGTAAATCTGACATAGAATGTATTTAGACTCGTAACCCAATTGAGGTATTATTTATTCGAGAGGCCTTCTTATTTGATACCTTACATGTTCCCTGGGAAACAACCAGTAAAATGTGAAGATATTGTTTGATATGATGCAATCGAACCAAATGTTTACAAATAACCATTGAAGCTAATTGGATTCCAACTGAAGTTACAGAATTCCTATAAGTTCATTTCATTTTTATTACTCCATTCACCAAACACGTGCTTATAGCATCTTATTTTCCTCCTATTGAACTTTATGTAATTGATGTCCAAATGATCGATTCAGATGGTAGGTTCTAAAGGAAACACGATACCATTACTCGTAGAATGTCTCAATGGGGTGGGGTCAAAATAGGGAATTAAGAAAATGCAATAAACCCTATAATTCGGAAAATTGAAGCACATTGTGGTGAACTTATTTACTGTACGCGTATTCCCTATGTATTGGAAACACAATGAAGCCATCGCTGTTTGCCATACGATACTAACGACCTAATTCCACGATAAACAACAATTAAAGCACGTTTTCTATAGTTTCACCATTATCGGTCATCATCGGTGTGGGGCGCGATACGATTTTTTGTTTGTTTGTTGCGGCTCATACTTACCGAGCGTCATACGTGATATGCGTGAGTAACCGGACAGTAAATATTCACTTTCGGGCTGTGGTAAACATGCAATTCACAGTGATTGGTGGTACATCATCGGTAGCGCACACAATTAGAATACGATTAATCATCTGCTTTTATTAAAGATGGTCGAAAATTAAATATTTTGCTGATGGATGTGTAAGCGGGTGCTCAATCGTACCAATTAGCAAGATGTTAAGAGTTTTTTTTCTGGTTGAGGTCTTCTTGAGTGCATGGTTATGACCAATCTTGTAAGCATGAGTAAGAATTCTTCCACATGTTAAACTGTTTTGATAGATCATTGATTCTAATTGAAATCTGACGAAGGTGGAACAAACATTTCGGTTAGAAATTGTATACAGTCGTGCTTCAATAAAATACCAAAATGTTGATAACAAAGAGTACGAATCATGCAAAATGATACATACAAGATATGAACAATGCTCGCATTGATTTAAGACCGTCTTTATGCATGAAGGGCGCAAAATCTAACTATAATTAGTCCAGATGTTTGCGTTTCGACTTCGTCTCTTCAGAACCACGGCACTTGACCAATGCATCGGGCTGACACTAAGTCTACTACTTTTCAACACACGAAACACTAAACGATGCTTGCATTTTCGGAACTATCTAATATATATTATATTTTCTCTTTGTTTTACAGTTTCAAGATGCATGCGATACGGAAGGACCCTTGTAAGTATCCGTTCATCATATTTTATTAGGGTAGTAATAATTTATTCAGCTTATTTAATTCTTACTGGATCTAACCTAAGGTAAGAATTGGCCAAAACCAGCATAAGCATCCAAGTTTCGATTTAATCTCATGAGTAAGTGGTAGTCGACTTTACCGCACACAGACATTGAGTCCAAAAAAAATGATGTCCCGTTAATACAGATCCTGATGAGATCATAGCGATATCGAACCATGGCATGGTTCAATGTGAATACACTTTATTACCACTCGTTTTCTTGTGAACACATGTAGTATATCTGTTTTGAATGCAAAGTGTGTGCCATCACATACTCAGCTCAAAATCATTTTTTTTTTAATAATCCGTGATGTGTAGTTCTAGCAGATTTCTTCTACACCTTGCAGCTTCAAGTACCCAACTGCCGTTTTCATTTTTCAATTACTACTGCACAACTGCAAATAGTTGTTTGGGTATCGGGTTGAAAGTACCATACAATTTTCCTAATCTTAAACAGACTCTTACCATGAATCACTCATCGGCGAAACATTTTGTGCCTTAGCGTTAAATAGAAACATAATTGGAAAAGAAACAACGTTTAATCATTTTTCATATCTTGTTGTCGTTTAGAATAGAAAATCCAACACCGAAAACAACGATTTTCGGTACGGAGTTGAAACACTGATCAACGCTGGCACCGTATGTTGAAAACCCGACAAGGAAGGATACCAATTATACTGGATCTATAATAATCGTTTTGAATGCTGAAACGGCCTGCGAAGTCCTTTGAAATAATGTCCATGTTCAGAAATAGAATGAATAACAAAAGCCTCGATTAGCAAAACTATTCCATTGACATTGAAAGTAGTGCAGAGAAAACTTGAAAAGAAAAACTTCAGTTGACATAAAAAACTTGTGACCAACAGCTGATAACTAGCCTTGTGCATCTTTTCTCTATTTTCTTCGGCTAAACGTACGCCTCATTGTTTTACGTGACACGTTTCCTTATTGCGGGGCATCAGCGGTGTTTGCATGATATTATTAGACAAACTTACTACTGGGTTTCAATCGATAAGAGAAATGCTGTTTGAAGCTTTTAGCACACAGTAGAATGTTTCAAACGGTGCTGGGGGCTCATCCTTCAATTGTTAAAGAATAGTGTTACAAACAAGCTGCTGTGTGGTAATGTGCCGAATATGACAGTATTGTGAGGCTATTTCACACATCTTGGATTCGAATCGAGTGTAGGAGATGATAATAATATTTCTTTAGTTAAAAAAGGTATGCATATTTATTGAGAACAACGACTAAGTGCTACTTTTGGTTGAAAAAAATAACTTTTTTGAAATACATAGTTGATAATTCACCTCATTCGCAACGGCGTTTAGCATAAAAGACAAATACGAGTGGTCAATTACTACCTCACGTCTCGTTGTTCCACCACAAATATATTGAACAGTGCACTGGCACATACCTTTATTTTAGTTGGAGAATCCATTTAATTCATTATATAAGCACTTGCTAAACGCGAGAATAGGCCTAGTGTTGTAATACGTGATTCCGAAACGCGATGGTTCCTTTTTGCACCATATTTGCTTCAGATACACTACTACCACAATCAAAACAATATTTCTGCAACCAGCACACAGGAAAGAATCGGCAGTGCGACTGAAATAAAAAATAAAATAAGCAATTTTGCGTCGACATATTAAAAATTTCGCGAAAAATCTGAATTTCGAAAAATACCCAACGTACGTCGCTTCTAAGGAATCGAGAAATAACTTGCCAATTCTAAGGAATCGAGAAATAAACATTTTTTGCCTCTAGATCAAAAATTACAGAGATATATTTCTGGTCGTGGACCCTTTCCAAAAAAAACTCGTCAGCGGGAAAATTGTTATCTTGTGTTGAAAATACTCGAACAGTTTATTTTTTCGTGCAGCAAATCTAGTCAAGAAACATTTCCGAAATATGCCTATTTTTTGTTCTCTACAGTGGATCCACCCACTGTGTGGTCAGATTTCGGATTCAGATAACTGTGACAAAGTTTCTGTCATGCCATGTACACAGGCACGTAGCCAGAGGGGGGGCTAGGGGGCTAAAGCCCCCCCCCGAAACTTTTCAAAAATAAATTTAAGAAGCAATATGTTTTTCGGTAACTCGTAAAAAAATTGTATCTTGTTTGGTTTCAACAAATTAATGGGAGAATGGTGAGGAAGATTGCTATTTCGAGCCACCGAAGACATCGGTCACGATATCTACTCAGTATGCCGAGTCTGATAACACACTTCCTTTCATATTGTGTGACTCGTCGGAAGAACAAAAGAAACTGTTACTTTAATTCTTTTTTTTTATAATTGATAAATTTATTTAGGCCCAAATGCGGTAGCTCGACGAGGCCAATTGTTTGTTTTTTTACAATGAATAAAAAAAAACAGCTACATTAAATTTTTGGTCTCGTTCAGGCGCAGCTTTCTGCTGCGTGTTGAGATCCTTTTTCTAGGTGGCGAAATATTGCCAATGTTGTCCACTGCAAGTTGAGGTTTATTTCGTTTGTCTTCTTTCGCGTTATCGTTCACGTCCATGTCCTCATCCGTACTACTTTCCTGCTGCTCGCAGTCGGATGTTCCAGTTTGCGTTTTACTCTTAAGGGTCGTTTTATTATGTTCGTTATCGGCATTCGTTTCGTTGTTGTTGTTGCTGGTTGTTGGTTTTGCAGCTGTTAGTGGTTTAGCGTAAGATGGTTCTGGGCTGATTTCAGTTGGATTGGTTAAGTTTTCCTTAACAGTTTCTACGCAAGGTTTTCCGAGGTGCAGCTTCTTCGTGCAGAACTGGCACGTAGGAATTTGCCCTGGGTACGTGACTAGCGATGTTTGATGAATGAGAACATCGTCACTTCCTAACGCTGTGACGGTTATGTATGAGGGAACTGGCTTGGTCACACGCATTCTCACCACACGAACACCGTTAGGGATGCCCGGGAAAAAATTCTTCCAAGTCTCATGTGTAACGGAGTCTACTTCTCCGTATTTTTGCAAGCATTTTTTAATCGCGCCGTCAGGGGTACGCGTAGCCAAATCATGGACACGAACTTCTACAGCGCCGTTCTCGATGTATACGGGAATGCTATATTTAATATTGCCGCATTCGGCGGTGTGCTGCATGTTGTTTCGCGAGGCGAATGACTCAGCTTGGTTAATGTTATTGAACGAAATCAGCACGCAATGTTTAATATGATGCATTTGTAGGGTTTTCACTTCAGCCAGATTGAGTTTCATCTGCACTTTTAATAACTGTTCCACTTCCCGAATGGCTGGTCTTACGGGGCATTTCGAAAAATCAACAGCAACACAGTTCGGCCGTATCTGGGTTGCTTTTTGCTGGGCACCGTCACTCATCACTAAATCGCACAGTAGGTATAGGCTATTGTTATATGGACTGCTTGTGTGATAGGCACCGATTGATTTGATTGACCGTTTCACTTGCGCGGGACGATTTTTTGCTCCTGCTCAGGGCGAGATGTGAAGACAAACTGATGACTTTAATTCATGCTGGGGTAATCCGTCGGATGATTGAATCGTAAAAGCAAGAAGTGGTGCTCCAGCCAAACGTGGAGGCTATTGACTTCTGGAATTTTTGCATAACCGAATTTCATGATGGGAAATATTTGCTGAAGGTGAAAATAGAGGTTATGCTTACGAACATCGCCTTTAACGAGTTCTACCTTGTCAGGCATTCAGTACTTATGTTACTCAACAAATTAGCCTAGGCGAAACCAGTCATTTTGCAACTTGTAACACGTGGTTGATTCTCATATATATGGATGATGAGAAAATCAATGTTCGGCTACAAGATCTGATACCTCTTACTTGAACCGCGGGCGAGCGACCAGGAGGTTAAAGCCCCAATAAACAAGCTTAACTTCTTTGAACCGTGGCCATTAAAAGATTCCTGTCACATTTGGAAAAAATGTAATTTATTATAAAGGACACATCTAGGAATTAGACGGGTAGGGTCAGCTAGGATTTCGTCCTAGCTGACCCTGCACGCACAAAACACAATGCGATAATATAATCATACACGTTACATCTTTGCACATCCATAGTCTCCAATACGATTACCTGAAAAACAAACAATTGCCAAATTTGTGGCTGCTGTTCATATAATATTGACGGCAAAAACTGCCTCTAGTATCTCAAAATTAACAGTCATCATCATCATTGAGGAAGTCGACACTTGTGGCCCGTAAGGGGACAAAACAAAAATGAAATCAGATATTCGCGAACTGCCATGTCCATGGCAGTTACCACGATAATAATACGGAAGTGTACAAGATAGATATGAACGACCACCAAGACGCGGTTGGTTATGAAAAATATTTCTCAATCAGTAAACAGGTCAATCGCACGAGATCTGTTGGACAACCATTAGCGTTTTATCATTTTCATTGTTTACATCGTGGAAATATATTAAAGACTCAAGGCTTCATTTAGCTAATGCATTGAACCGACTCAAGTAAACGAATTGTATAATAAAAAAATAGAAGTTTCATAGAAAACTGAGTACAAAAACTGTCCCAAAATTAACATTTATCGCTAGTAATGGTATCTAACAATACTCATTTTATGCTAGATATAATAGATTACAGCAATGTGCGCTTAATATAAACGTCAAGCATCTTCCAAACTGTTTTCTTACATTCTTTAGCTAAAAATAATTGACACGTATTTTTTGGTTTGGCTAAATATTATATTTTTTTCAAGTTATTCGCTTTTGAACTTTTGAAGTCTATAAAATTGAACATTTTTCAATCACTGATAACTCGGAAACGACTCGATATATGGAAAAAAATATTAAATAAAAAAGTTGCGTTTTCAAATAAGCTTACCAAAAAAAATCACAATTTTTTTGTTATATAACTTATGAAATTTGCAATTACTTGAAACAAATTGAATTTTTTTAAGGCTGGACCAAATTTTTTATTTATTATTTTCTTTAAGTATTAAAATCGTGTTAAAAAGATTGTGTAAAAATTTGGCAGTGGAATTCTTTGCGAGATATTACAATTATAAACATAAAACATGGCAATTTTACACTAAACGCCCAGCGAAAGGCCTGTTATAACTGAAATGTCTCGTAACACTTCGAGTTCCATTCTGAATTTTTCACATAATCTTCTTAATATAGTTATGTAATCAAAATAAATTTGATTTCGGGGGACTTTAGAAAATATTTGCTTTTAACATGAGAATACCCCCAAAAAAGTCTTAAATTTGCAGAATGCGAGTCATTCCACGATTTACAACTATAATTTTAGTTCCCTTCAATTTTTTTGCACTCTTTAGCTGAAAATTATAGACACGATTTTTTTACTTTGGCTGAATTTGATTTTTTTTTTCAAGTTATGAGTTTTTGAACTTTATAAAGTACTAGCTAATACCCATCGCACGTTGATGCGACTTTCAACGAAATAGGAGGAAACCATAATTTGTTCCGAAGCGCCTTCTTGTAGGCAGATAATCCCCACCAATAGCACACAAACACGCTCCATAACAAATTCCTACTATGCATAAATTTTTACGACAATTGGTTAAGCCGTTTGGGAGTCCATAAATCACATACATACAAATATCGACTTTTAATAATATAGTGATTTTTTAAAGTTTTATAAATTTAATAGAATTGGACATTTTTCATTCCCTCATAACTGAGAAACTATTAGATTTCTGGAAAAAAGCATTAAATAATAAAAGCTGCGTTTTCGGAAGATCTCGGCGGATTTTTTTTGTAATATTTGTTTTTGTTAAATAATTTATGTATTATGCAAATATTAGTAACAAATTTTTTTTCAGGGTGGAGCCAAAAAAATCTTTTTAGCTTTTTCAAATAATTTATAATTATATCGAGAAGATTGTGTACAAATTTCAGAACGAAATTCGAAGTATTTTACGAGATATTTCAATTACAATAGGCCTATCACTAGGCGTTTGGTGTAAAATTGCCTTGTTTTAAGTTTATAATTGTAATATCTCGCAAAGTATTTTGATATCCACTCCCAAATTTTTGCACAATTATTTTAACATGATTTTTAATATTTAAAGAAAATAATAAGTAAAAAATTGGTCCAACTTTAAAAAATTCAATTTGTTTCAAACAATTGCAAATTTCATAAGTTATATAACAAAAAGAAATTGCTATTTTTTTCAGTGAGCTCATTGAGTACACAACTTTTTTATTTAATATTTTTTTCCATATATCGAATCGTTTCCGAGCTAGGGGCAGATCACTTGAAGAATGTATAACAAATTTGCATCAAATTAGAAAAAATGCATTTAATTTCCATTTTTGCATCAGCTTTGCACTCCCTCGCAGAAAAGTTTGTTTAACAAACGTACTACGCGATCCACTTTGTCCGACGTTTTGTTAAATGTAGGGCTAGTTTTTCTGTAGGGTTTTGACGTCTTACACGCAACGCAAACAACATTGCACGCAACGCAAAAACATTGCACGCGTCGAAAAATACATTATGAATTTCTATTTTGATGGAAATAAATGCATTTAATTTCGCTGATTTTTAAAAATGCATCACAAGTGATCTGCCCCTAGTTTCCGAGTTATAAGTGATTGAAAAATGTTCAATGTTATAAACTTCAAAAGTTCAAAAACTAATAACTTGAAAAAAAAATCATATTCAGCCAAAATAAAAAATACGTGTCAATTACTTTAACTAATGAATGCAAGAAAAATAATTGGAAGGAATTCAAATTTTGATTGTAAATCAGACGTGGAATGACCCATATATTTTGATCCTATTGATCACAAAAGATCCTCCTTCCTAACTGGGGTATGCCAAAAATTATGTTAGCATGATGCATTAGAACTGGTAATAGTTACAGGACGCCAGATCAAGAAAATAGAAGTTGAACCATCTACAATTCGTTTGCTAAATCAGAAGATTTTGTGCAAATTTCGACATTCTCTTCGATCGAACATTTTATGGATATTTTTCTACTCATTTCGATTTAGCGTCATCTACACCTTTTAAACGTGTAGCTTAGAACACCTTGCGTTTTCCAGCACCGTCAAGGATTGTCATATTCGGTTAGCGCATAAATACTGAGAACTCTAGAATATCCATTGTTGCAACGAGAGTAAATTGTAACTTGTAAATAAAAATAAATAATAAAAATCAAATTAAACATCAATAATTCGTTGATGTACTATAGCCTTTCTTGTGACAAAGAACATGGATTGTCTTAGATTTGGCTTTGTTTTCATTAAGAACTTTTCAAAATTTCGTTTAGTTTCTAGTGACAATATGAAGTAATTAGAACTAAAAGCTTTATGCAGGGGCGGGTAAAGCGTAGTTGGTAAATTGATTACCTTTTACGCAGCTCATCACGGTTCGTTCATCAATCCCGCACATGTAGGGTTAGAAATTTTTCTAAAGAAATTTTCTAACCCAAAAAGAGGCGAATAACCATAAGGTTAAAACATGTATAATCGAAATAAAAAAGCTTTATACAATAATTTTTTAAGCCCCTCCCGAAATAAACTCCTGGCTACGGGCCTGCATGTACATATTTGATTTCAGGAAAATAATAACGTGCTGCAACAGAAAACCTAACATTTCAGTCGTTCTATTACTGCTTTATTATTTCGGAAAACCCATCTTTTCCCCTATTGGCAATTACCAAATCGGCCAAAGTAGTCGGTCCAAAAGATGCAATCGATGGTGTGTAATCGGTGGTCTTGAAAGATCTCGAGGAGTCGCATTCCGGCCAAACATATCAAGTGTGCCGTGGGAAAATACGGATAATATGGTGAGGTGTGTTTGCTTGAAATGGCGTCACAACATGTCACAATTTGTTGTAACAAACCCCCCCCCCCCTCCCCCTAGAGCAAGCGATGAATTACAGCAGTTCAGTCAACGGTGTTTCGGAAGATAAGGCAAAAAACTGGTTGGCAATACCACCAAGTGCGCATTATGAGTACCCCTCAGCTCCGGAAGTTGAAGAACAATTCGATCCGGACAGACATCCTAACAACAAAAAATCTACCGAACTCCCGGATCGATTCCGATCATTTTCCCCTCCCCATGCTTTATTATCATCAGTAACAGGCGTGAATCCAATAGTTTCTTCCTACGATCTTCCTAACCAACACCAGCGTTTGTAACACGTAACTACGTTGCCAATGCCAGATCGTCAATTTTCACGATTCGATCTAAACCATGCTTACTCAGGTAGAAGAGATCCACAACCGATGCCGCAAAGGAGTCAATTGCATTCAAGTGTTGATGCTTCACCTGCTTAGCGGAAGGATAACGTTTCATCAAACTCTTCCATAGGTGTCTCGGAGTTGGAGGTTTAGAAGGGTATAAGATCTAAGATTCGCTTCAAGCAAGCGATGCGACCTGTAAAGTATTTAGTCTTCGAGTACACGATGACTCAAAAAAGATCTTGTTTAATTTTTGTTTCTTTTGAAGTAGAATACTTCTAACGTTTCAATATGGGGTCCCGTTTCAAAAATTTCAGTTGAGAAATTTTCCCAAGTTTGAAATGCGAATATCTTCCGTTCTACTGATCGAAATCGCAATATGTTTGCACTATCGTGCACGTATTTCGTATTAAATTTCGGAATTAGTGCGACTACTATAAAAACCAAAACAAGGATTTTTAGAAAATCCTTCGAAAACAGCGAGGAAAATGCGCAATTTGCAAGCACATCTCACGCAGAGCCGTCAAAAAGGAGCATGTAAGCGTTTCATTACATACGGGAATGTTATATATACAGGTCACGCGAGCTTGTGTAGCGCGCACGACGTTGCTACGGAATCAGTCTGCCCAATCGTCCCACCTTTCCGAACAAATGGCTTAAGCGCCACCTCTTTCGAGGACCATTTGTCGTGCTTTAGGGTTGCCCGACCAGAAACCCAGCCTCAGGGCGGGTCGATATAGTGAAGGTTTGGAGGAACGACCTATCAGACGCAACTGAATCGAGAGGTACTCAACTCGTATTTCGAAAAACGAACTTCTTGGACAATTGATTCAGAATCGCTATCTCATTCCCTCTCGAAACATTTGAATCATACCATTACGCGCCAATACCCTCACTTGCGTTCACATAGTTTTTACTGGTCGGGTGGTTGATAAGACAACGACAACGAGGTCCGTTCGGCGACCGAAACTCAACCACTTGCTCTAGTTTGTGCAATCGTGAGACAGATTGGGAAAGAGAAAAACGTGCGTGCGCGAGCGGATAGTACGTTTTAGCCGCCTAGTGTTCATTCTTCCTCCTACAGAATAGATAAAGTGAACACATATTTGCAACAGGGAACTTGGGTTACTGAATTTGGAAGTATTTTGAATTCTGATACACGTGATCGCTACACTTGTTTTGTGTCAGTGGGTGCTCGCTTACCACACAAGCAACATGCTTGTCCGGACGGTACAATGAGCGGTATCATGTTCGCGTTCCTGTACCAAGCGTCATCGCAAGATTCTTCGTGATAAAATCCAGGGAATCACCAAATCCGCCATTCGGCGTCTGGCTCGTCGTGGTGGTGTAAAATGCATCTCCGATTTAATCTACGAATGCTGATGGTGTGCAGGAAAATGTCATCCGAGATGCCGTGACCTACACTGAACACGCCAAGCGCAAAACCGCAATGAATGTTGTCTATACTCTGAAGCGGCAGTGACGCACTTTGTATGGATTTGGAAGTTGAAAAGGTAAAACTCACTTGTATCATTATAAAAAAGCCCTTTTCAGGGCCACCAAAATCATTTCAAAGAATAAGTTTGCATTTTCTGTTTCATGGACTGTTTCTCCCCGGAGAGCAATTTGGGTTAAACCCTAAATTATGATTTATTTCAGTACGCAAATTGCAAATATGGTCAGAAACAAACTGAAGTGAAGTGGAAAACATTTTTACTAGGCGCATTCAAAAAAGGTTTCAATTCTCAAACATTTTACCAAGGTGCCGTATTACATTACTCTCTTTACCCTGAGTGTTCGCTAATCTCCGTATTGGAAACACAATTTCAATTTTGTTCTTTATCAAAAATATGTGGTCGACCAACGAAGGGGTGGAGCTACGAAGAACACATATTGAGGACAACGCAAAAAAGGACAAGCTTACATTGTGCTGTAGTCAGGTATAAAAACTCAGCATGCTGTTGCTCACGCTCAGTTTGTTTGCAGCATCAGCATGCAGCAGTTCGTTCGCAGCATCTCCCGCGAAATTCAAACCGCCGTCCGTTTGCTGCTGTCAGAAGAGTTGGCCAAGCACGCCGTCTCAGATGGCACCAAAACTATTACCATATACACCAGCTCCAAGTAAATTTCGAACACTGCCCAAACAAAAGGCCCTTTTCAGGGCCATCAATTTATCGACAAAGAATGGATTTGAAGTTTTGTTATTACAAGCATCAGAAAGTGGCTTGCCAAGAGCGTTGGATAGTAAGTGAGCCCCTTGTGAACAATATCGTCGGCATGTCGTAGAATGGCACGAAATAAAAAGTTATCATTTGTGTGATTTGTTGACAGTTTCGTGTAATGATTCAATGTACAATAACATTCATTAAATGCTCTTTTTAGGATTACCATAAAGATTATTATTTTCGAATATTTTAGATTTCGATGTACGTGTATCGGTATTTCCATTAGAAATAACAAAATAACTGCTTTTAATACAACCTATCAGAAGATAGTCAAAATTGTAGCATTTGTATAACCAGTATAAAGTGTATTCTACTTCACTCCGGTTATGTCTCTGACATTACCCACCCAGACATTTCCCCAACTCTGGATAGCCGGCTACCGAGAGTATCCTGTTTTCTAAACAAAAGCAACTTGAACTCCACACAAGCGGCCGGGGGAGTATTGCCTAGAAAAGATAATTTTATCTATGTAATAGACCAGATCACTGTTTATTGCAACAGTATTTAGACTGATTTTTTCTCTGCGATATATTTATTGGGTTGAAAACTACCGAGTGATAACACCTTATACAAAAAAAAGAGTTATGATTGTGCGAGATGTTATAAATCAAGGAAAGTATTTTCTATTTTTCATATCGGATTGTTTGTGAAATACACGTATACGAGCGATAATAATGACCCTTGCAGGGAAATACAAAGGATTGTTAACTTGATGCACGGGCTTGTTAGAAATAACCGAACATGAAATTTGATTCCTAAAAATAGTCGCGACGAATTTTCAATACGGATTGACCCGTGATCTTCGGTACTAGTCAGATTAAAGTTTAATTGGGACTGATATCCGATCAACTATTCATTTTACGGTAGTATTTTTCGGCTAGATCTGTTCTCACCCTTTCATTCTGCAGAAGGCTGATAACATCCAGTAGTCGCTGGTCTCAGGACCAAATGCACTACATAGTTTAGTATTCCGGGAGCTTTGAACATGGCTGCGCACTGTCTCCTATAAACTCACCTCCGCAGGTCTCCCAAAAGTCATGTTTTTGAAACTGGTTGGCAGAATATCTCAGAGACTAATTTATCAATCGACTTGGGACAACTTGGAAAATATTTGGAAAACGAACCGTTATCGTCTGACACGGATTTTGTTGTTCAATTTTGCATTTTTAGAACACTTACAGCTTTTTTCTAACCAAAAACATGGGAAATTTTATTTGTTTGTTCCAGACGATAGCCAAGGGGATATAAAATTAAATTCTTTTTGGATTTTCTGTTACAGATGAACCTTTGACCGCAATCCTGCCAACCGTTTGACCTTACATTTTTGAGAGGGGAGCGTGTATTTAAGGTCAAACAGAGATCAAACAACATAAAGCAAAAATTCACAAAAACTCATACTAAAAGATCAATAATAAATGTTTCGAAACCAAATAGTCTCAGAAGTCCTATGACGGTTTTCCCGCAAACCATCTTCAAAAAAGTGTTTAAAAATGCGTTATTTGTAGAGGGCCCTCCTAATAGAAATATTTAAAAATATGTAAAAAAAATCGCATTCTGTTTTTGCAGCACAATCACAGTTTAACGAAAAAAAAATGGATATTCCATTTAAAGAGACGAGTAGCGGGGGATAACTGCAGATAACAGGTTCAGATCGGCGGGCCTATTGTAAATAACATATTCATAGCTTTCATCTATAATGAAATATTTAATTTCAATTCTAATATATCCATTTTATCTTGCTTAAAAGAACGTATCAAATTATACTAATTGAAAGAAAGTTGAGTAAACAAATGAATAAACAAAAGATAGAGATTTGCCCTGATTAATTTTTGAAATGTCAATTCACAGGTTTGGACCTGTGACGCTTAAAATTATTGTAATGATTTTTAAGCTATAACATCTACTTCTTACAAACTAGAGGATTCCGGGGCTAAAATACACCAAATTTTATTCCAGTCAAGATCATTTGATTCCTGATACCTTTCCAATAAAAACCACTTAATTTGGTTCTATTTGTTCAATAAACATTGGAGTTATTAAATTTTTATGCGGTTTTCCGTTTTTGCTAAGTGGCAACGATTGTCCAAGTGGCTCATTAAGCTAGAATTGCGTATAGTACCTCCAAACCAACAGCCAGAACCTCCAACGGGAACGCATACAATTAAGAAAGCGAATAGTATGCCCTAAGAGCAAACAAGAACATTCGGTTGTGCTGCAGCGGTGATCACACGAGTTACGATAAAGAAGAACCCGTAATGACCCAACGTTTAAGTACCAATGCAGCATATGATTCCCCGCCTACATAAGTCGGTTTCGAATGCGCAATGGGGCAAAGTATGTTAGCAGAAAATAAAGCAAACATTTGGGCGGAATTCGGTCAGTAAAAAAAACTCTGATTTGTGAAGGGATAAAACAAGGATGTGAATGGACGCAATTTGGGTTGAATTGGATCACATTTTTTCGATTGCATGCTCCTGCTCGGTTTTGTTTATGTTTGAACGTGTTTTTGACATCATGAGCTGTGATGTCAAAATGGAATCTTTGTTGAAATCTAAAAAAAATCCAAATCTATTTTTGCTTAAAGCGGGTGGGTTCAAGAAACAATGTCACTGCCGAATCGCTCGAGCGCGTCTTGGTGTTGGTCCAATCTTTTTAAAAGTTTTCTAGTGGTATACAATGTGTTTGGCAGAAATCGAAGCCAATTGTTTACTGGGTTGTTTCTGCTGTCCCAGTCACCGTGGCAAGCAGAAAGTTAGCAAAAGTTGAGCAAAGCGAAATTGATACTGGCAGAGTTTCCGAGAGCATTTTGCGCGATTTGTGCGAGAATTTTGGCAAAGAATTCGCTCAAATGCAACAACCGTTTCTGACAGAATCGGTTAAACTAATCGATGCTGCTCACTTTTATCCATAATCTAGCCAGGAATGTACGGCCAATATCTCTGTACGCTTCCTGCCACATCTTTGTCAGATGTTTTACTCGATTAGTGCTAAATTCTACCCGGTAGGAATTGCCAGGATCTTTGCACAGTTTATGTCCGAGTTTTGCTAGGGTTTTGCTCGGTTCCTGTCAGAAAACGCGAGCGAAACCGAGTTCGCCCTAGGTCAACTAACCCGACAGGATACGCGCAGAAATCTGACAGGGCTGTCAAACCAAGACTGACAGAAATCTAGCAGAGCGGTCTCTGCCAGAAAATTTGGTGACTGGGGCTGAGTTGCGTGCTAAAAGGTTTAAATGTCGTGACGTAAGAATAGGGAGTATTTACGTAGTAATTTTATCGTCACATTCTAACAACTTTGCCATATACGCACGAGAAACTAGCAGCCAAAAGTGCAGTATGTAAAAAAAGTTTATTCACCCTCGTCACCAAATATATTCAATATTCTTGACAAAATCGTTCACAGGTTTACTTTTCTCTTTCAGGAAATAGTAGTAGGTACTGAAAAGACTAAATCCACCCTAATGAACCTAGTTACATTTTAGCTTACACAAACGAGATGCTGTGATTTTATTCAATGTAAACATTGTAAATAATAGCTATATCATCATTGGAATTGTACAAGCACATAAATTTACTCAGATTTCTTGACAAAACTTCAAATAATGTTGAAATTATTTGAGTATTCGAAAATATATATAAAGAAGCTTCTCCGAAACTGAAAAAAAATGAAATTTTAACTGGACCGCTTTGTAGTTGGACCTTCGCTAGTTGGACAATTGTCCGACTAAAATGCATCTCAATGTCAAAATCTCACGTCAAATTCACTTAGACAATCGAACTGACAACAATTAGAGATGTGAACAGATGCATTTGCGGTCTTTACCTTTCATTACCTACGGTTATTTTTAATAGTGACAGGGGCCCACAAAGATAAAAATGCGAGTATTAATGTAATAAATTTGATGAAGTAAACCATAAACAATAAAACAGGCAAATAAAAATGTACCTTTGATCGATTTTGTCAAAAATATTGAACAAATCCTTATTAACTTTTCAAAAGGGCTAATAAGATAAGTAAACGAACTTTTGTTTTGCTGATTTCTCTAAGGGTGAAGATGTTGATTAACGTTTATTTTCAGTGAAATTCCACCAAGCAGCGAAATAATGAGCAGAACAAGTTTGTTTACATAAATCGCATTAGCCCTTTTGAAGAATTGTTATTGAAAACCTCATTTTGTGGCAGGGGTGGATAGTTTTTTACATACTGTACGTCCATTCATTTCGCGTAGCGCCATCTCAAAATGGCTAGCTGATCCAACGATTACACTGATTGATGATGGAGGCAAATTCTTGCACTTGCAATTAATTGAGGCCAAGATGCTAGTAAGACCGTTTTAAGTTATTTTTTTCAAGGTTTATGTTTAAGGTTTTCGAATATTTTTCTTATTGTTAATACGTGCCACAATCAAAAAAAATATTTTTCATTCTGGAAGTGCGAATATATTGCGAATATCCATTCGATACGTGGGTTCGTGCGGGGTTTATTCTATATGGAGGCAACCTCAGAATATAGAGGAAGATGGGGTAAAACGCACCCCCTAAGGAAATATAATCTTAAATCAGCCATAGACTATCAATTGGGAGAATTTTATTAATGATATCGGTAAACCAACATTGTTCTATGTAATCACTATCATAACGCTTTGCAAAATAATCAAAAACATGAAAAATATTCAATTGTTCAAAATCATTAAAAACTGCTATTTGAAAAATAAGCGGAGCAAAACGCATCTGTGCGGGGGGAAATGCACCACAACAACATGGCATAATGCACTACAATAACAGGAAAGAATGCACCGCAACTACAGAGCAGCATGCTCGGTGAACAAGTAGTTTTGTTTACTGACGGGATTTCACAAAAGTGTGCTCGGGTCGGGTCCGGGTTTTAAAAATTTTGAACTTTCGGGCTCGGGTCGGGTTCGGGTTTTTCAAATTAGAAATTGTCGGGGTCGGGTTCGGGTTTTGAATAAAACAACCCAACTATTTCTTGACGCTGTCTATACACAAAACCCAGCCTTTTTTATACTTCGTGATACGAATGGAAGACACATATAACCGTACCAAATGGTAGCACCTTTAAATCGCTAGAATTCGCCGTATTTTCTGGTGCTCAAATATAGTATTTTTTCATTGTTGTATAAAATTCTGTCTCTTCAGATTCGCAAACTGACTGAATTATTTTATGTTCTAAAAGAACACTCATGAGAGAGCATTCAACAATACGTGTCTCACATCTAAAATTTCTTTGCGATTTATTTTTAATGATAATTAGTAATAAATCAATTCAACAGGAATTTATCGGAAAATATTGGTTCAACTTTCTGTTTTAAAATATTAATTTCGACAGGTATTTTAAAACCGATACGTAGGCCGCGGTCAGAGTAAACGCGTAAAACTCAGCTAAAGCGTACAGCAAAAAGTGTCCAAAGCAAAGCGAGTAGAAATCTACGGAATGTAGAAACAATAAAAACCAATCTATTGATCCGAAATCAAACAGGGGGGTGTTGCGAGTGCAGTTAATGGTAGTACTTTTTGCTACATATTGAATAATAATTGTCCATTAACCCTACAACGGTTTCGTGGCTTTTTCTCTAAGTAAACGGTTTTTTGGGATACATTCGTAGCCAAGAACTAAACTCGCTCTAATATGCCTAATTTTTATTAAATTTATAATTAAATTGGATAGTTTTATTCTAAAACATACAATTTTTCACAAGTTTTTCGTTTACTGTGTATCGATGTTTTGCTTTTAAAAAAAGATAAAATAATGCCTTCTGAATTATGCAAACATAACAAAACCTTAACGTAAATGGTTTTGTGGGGTACATTTGTACCCCAAACAAACTTTAAGCGGGCACTGTTAAGTTGGTCAAATGCAACAAATAGGTTTTACCTGCTTTAATAGAAGTTTAATAATAATCAAATTGATTTATGATAAAGAATGCTTGCAGTTAAAATAAACTGTAACCATTGACTAAAAAGGACGTTGTAGCCCGGGCCCCGGGGACGATTTCACAATTCCCATATATTGAAATCACAAATTTGGTGGTACTGCTCTGGTAAATTACCATAGCTAACATGTGATATATTATACCAAACTGCCTTGCAGGAATGGTTTTACATTTCCTGGAAAAGAAATGTATAGAATTCGCTTTTGATACAAAATTAGAAATTTTGGTTAAGTACGACGGGCAAGGTTGTTTGAAACTGTCACCATTAAGTTTTTTGTTTCCCTATGAGTTAGCGACCAATTTATTCTACATTTCGTTTAATATATCGACAATTTGTAAGTTTCTCTAAACATTGCATATTCGACGTTCAATAATAGCAAATAAAAATGCGGATTTTACTCGCCAGTAATTCGTTTCGCCATAGGCAGATATAACTCAACGCGTATGGTGCTACTTCAGATTCGAATGATTCTACTATTCTAGGATGAGCCTAGGGTGCCTAAAATTAAAAATCTTCGAGATCTCTGGTGGATTCTCCATATTAGCAAGTTGGGTTCGGATCGGGTTTCTCAAATTAAAAATTTTCGGGTTCGGGTCAGGTTCGGGTTTTCAAACTTTAAAATTCTCGGGGTCGGGTCGGGTTCGGGTTTTACAAAATTTTCATTCTCGGGTACGGGTCGGGTCCAGGTTTTCTTATTTTAAAATTTTCGGGCTCGGGTCGGGTGCGGGTTTTTCAAATTTTATAATTTCGGGCTCGGGTCGGGTTCGGGTTTTTCAATTTTCAAGCTCTCGGGTTCGGGTTCGAAAAAAATGAAACCCGACCATCTCTAATGAGCACATCTATGGAAAATATCAAATATATTATTAAATGTAGAGTGTATGTAAGGACAGCTGTCATGATTATCTGTTATATTCCAAACGGACCAACGACCTCTCAAAATACATGGATTTGACTCGTTTGGAATGACACTGACAAATAATCATTGTTCCAATTTTGACAGTGTCTTCACTCTCCTTATATGCACTCAGATTAAATGGATACAGATAGGTTACTTGCATAAAAGCACCCGGTCAGTGCAGTGGCGTAGCCAGGGGGGGGGGGTTTGGGGGTTAAACCCCCCCCCCCCCAAACCAAAATTAATTGGATTGAAAAAAAAATTGATACTGACGAATTTAATTTAATATTCCACAAAATATTTTTGGAAAAATATTCTCTGATCACTACATTGAGAACTGTGTTTAAAGCGTCATGAGAACTTTTGGAAAATTGTGGGAAGGGGATCTTGTAACTTATCTCTTAGCCAAAATCCCATAGTTGTCAAATTACTTCAATGTAAAATAAAATAATTGTCTGAATTATTATGAGCTCATTTTTGGAAAGATGCTTCAAAATATGAATTAAAGACAATTTTTCGAATGGGAATCCAAATTTGAATAGGTTGATTGCATATAAAACATAAGCTTGTTTTATCGAAAATTTGCATACATTTCAACATTTGCTGAAAATGTATTTTTTTAGATTGTGTAGAGCTTAGACAACAATTCAATATGGTTGACAACAAAAATAACATTTCTGAAACTAGTTGAAAGCTGATGTAATTTTGTCTCTAGTAGGTCAGGATCGGTTTTATGAGCATTGGATTTTTGTTGTATTATCAACTATATGAATAGCCTCTTAGCAGGATGCAATGAATGGCGTACTAAAATTTGGTGTACTACGTACTGCAAGTTGTGAGGTTGACTAATGAAGAAAAGTAAAATTAATGCTCGATAAATTTTTAACAGTCACGATCACATTCATTCGAAACTGCCAAATTTCGATGTTAACATTGAAGAATTTCAAAACGTAAAACTGTTCATCTGCTGATAGAATAATTTGACGGTTAATCCTCCTAGAAGTAATTATAGAGAAGAATTACTCTTCAAGCAAATTTGGGTCGAGACTTAATGTCTCCAGCAAAGTTTTCGAAAGTGCTATTTCAAACAACTTTGCCAAAGACATAAATATCCCACATATTCAGAGTATCGAAATATATTAGTAGAAAACCTTTACAACAAGCTATTCTGAAATTACTGTATTTGATAAATCTCTTCTGTGGTAATTAAATAATAAATTCACATTGCGTTCAAGGTGCCTTTGAAGCTTACAAAAAAATAAGGGAACTGGATTTAAAACAAATAATTCCCAGATATTAAAAGGACTCAAAAACACAAAGAGTGATTCCATTTTCAGGAGCTAGCTTCAATTCGGCGCTAGCTTAGTCCGCCCACCAAGTTAGTGTCGGATTCTGATGATATGAAGTCGAAACGCAAGTTTCAGTTCCATCCATCCATAATTTAGTTATAGGTTTTGTGTTCTCAACTCGCAATGATTGTTTCAAACAATTTTATCCGTAGCGCAGAAAAAAATAGTTTTCACCTAAATTTCTCTTCACTAAAGGAAATATAGCATGCCCAGTCCATTTAAATCCTTATATGTTGAATTCATGTAGCCTTCATATTTTCAACAAAATTGTTTGAAATGACATTATCAAAAACTTTGCTGAAGGCACCATGTCTCTTAATATTTTTGAAAAATTAATTCACCATAATTACCTCTATGAGAATTTATCACCAAAATTTCTATATCAAAGCAGGCGCTGTTTTATGTTGATAACTTCCCGAAGTTGTCAAACCTTCAAAGTCAGGGATTATTATATTAGGTGATCTTGAACGTTGAAATTTTTTTAGATCATTTATCCCACTTTAAAAGATCGCAATTTTTGACTACATTGACATATTATACAAGAAAATAATCTATAGAGGTTTGAAAACTGTTCCATGTTGATCCTTCTTGTTTGTAGACTGGAATGACGTCTGTTAGACTACTTATGTTTTTGAGTTTTCAATAATTTATCAAACTCATTAAATTTTAAGATTTTTTCAAAAAATTTGCGACTTTCATCAAAACCCCCTCCAAACCAAATTTCTGGCTACGCCACTGGGTCAGTGAAAGATGAATTGTACACACACACAAATATTTTTACTCAATAGTCCAATCCACGATTTCAACTTCCCGGCCGTTTTGACGTTTGCTGCGAGTGGAATGACAGCTGTTGTTTTTGCTTGTTGGGTACATTTTACACTGCAACCAACGTTTTGTTCGATTGTTTACATTTGGTTAATACGATTTGTAATCTTATTAAATGCGACAATCTGCTGGTTTGCACTGAATATCAAGTCAACGAAGAGTAGCTTTGGTTAGAGTTTTTATTTAGAGCATTTTGTTATTTGTGGGTGAAATCAATATTACGGTTCTTGGTACCTCTTTGTCCTCCGATGTGTAAAATCTAACAATAGCTAACCAGAAGCTTATTTATCGATTGATACATCATGGTACATCAATAAAACAAAAGTTATTAGAAACATTGATTCATACTATGTTGTATTTCGACTATGCGAGCTATCAACATCCGTGACGACTGACTTGTTGACTTTTTAATGAACTTTCGTCGTATACTGGCAATATAATAAAAAACGTAGTTTGGATAGCTACAATAAAACTTAAACTGGTTTGTACATACAGTCGAAGACATGATAGTAGAGGAAAATAGGTGGTTGTGGGAAAAGTAAGTTTAACCAATAAAATAGTTTCACTTGCTAGTTCTATAGTTATAGAAAACATTCGAAAATTATTTGTTGAAGCGATCTATTCAATGCGGATGAACGAGAAAATGTCCCGACCTCACACTGCCATGGTGTTGCTTGCTCCCATTTGAATGCCATAATCTGCTCCTTGGCAAATTTGCATGCACAGTCGACGGACAGACGGATTTGAAAAAAAAAAATAGTTATAAATGTCACTTATCGTTCAATGGGTTCAAAGTTCAATGGCACCCGGTGATCGGAATCCTGAGTGGGTCTTGTATGGTTTTCAGCTACATTGCAACAATGTAAACCTTAGGGTTAAAATGGTTTGACTTGATGCGAGACTGAACATTTTGGAAGATAGTGTCTCCGGAAAGTTGTGTCCAGTAAGTCAAGGTTTTCTGGATAGTGAAAAGAGAACCTCTGAATTTCCCTACCAGCTGGCAATAAACCTTTCATGTATTTTCTTGAGGATTTATCCCAGTTTCGGAGTTGTCTGTTGCATTTGAGCTGGATGCCATACTGCATCCATTTAGGATTCCGAATCAAATTCCGAATGGTTTGATCTGGAGCTTCATAGTATTTCCCAGTAATTTATACCGAAAAATGAACCTGGTTCTAAATAGTATTCCGACACCAGCGACACTGGAGCCGGAGTGCGAGTTAGAAACAGGTAGGATTCCGGCTAAACTTTATTGGGTTGTTATCGAAACGTACTTGCTACACTTATGGGATTTTCGATTGATTGACACTGGTGTAATGGAGTGCACTGGTTTTGCACTTTCTAGCAGAAGTGCTAGAAAGTGCAAAACCAGTGCACTCCTCTACACCGGTTCACATCAACCAAAAATCCCATTAGAAGTCTTCGACGCTTTATTGCGATGGCAATGTTCAAAGAATAAAAAATACCTAAAATACAAGCCAAACATACAATCAAATCAACGGCATTAATTCCATCTCCAAGAGTCGACATGTATTGTTCCTTTAAGAGAAGTAAATTTGAATTTCAGAACACCAATTATTCACGTGAGCTCTAAGCGACGTGATTCATTTACCTCTTTCAATATTTAACGGATTTAATTTAGTCCCTTTACTAAGGAAGTAATTTCTTTAGATGTGATTATATTGGGGATATCAAATCCTTTGTCAGCAAGAACTATATCAGCTGCATTCGAGAAAATCGGACTTTTTTGATGATGAACTGATCAGAGCATCGTCCCGTATAAGCAATAGATAAACACAAGCATTCTATTTGCTGCCGGGCCGATTAGAAATTTTTTAGTTTGCATAAGTTTGTAAGCGCTTTGATGATCTTTAGCTTTAGGATTCGACCGTCTCTCTGTACTAATTTCGAAAATGCTAATAATAAATAACTTTCTATCCTCAAACTGTTATTTGAACGATCGTGGCGTATGCTTATCGATTGCATCTTTTGATACGATTTCGATTGCATACTTTAAGCACTCGTACATTGCGAATACTGTTCGGTAAAAATACTTCGAAATTGTTGTAGCTCACACGGAGTAATATTCATCAAATGAAATGTTACTTAGAAGATTTTGCAATATCATTACGAAGACTTCATTCTTTGTCATTACACAGTAAGGTTTGGCTACTTTCTACAAAATTGTAAATACGTTGAATATTTGCTAATACCAGTCATTTTTCAGCCAATAAACCGTCGTTTTAATTATCGTAGTATCGTTTCTAGAAAGTCAGCACGTTGTTGCAACCGTGCCAATTGCAAACGATATCGTTGTTTTAATAATCGATACTCGCGATTTTAATTGGAATGGACTCGGAATGATCCGTTTTTGAATGCTCTACATTTGGTGTTTCATCTGAAATGAAAACAAATCTTGTTAAACATACTCAGATTCTTGCCAGAGAATAATTACTCAAAAATAGTGACTAAATAAACTAAGGTCCGATTTCTTTACCCACGCATTATTTTTAAAAGTTCTGTGTGGGTGAAGAAATCGGCACTAAATCAGTTACTTTTCATATTTCCAATGTAAGGATATACTAGAAATTTTCATACAGGTACAACTATTTACATGAAGAAGAAAAGCGCCCGGATGCAGTTGACCGCATTGGGAATCTGTCTGAGCTAATTTTTTGATAATTTGGTGGAGAGTTGCGATTTTCATGCATCACGATGTACCTTTTTTCTAGTTCGATGATTTTTTCAGATTTTCGAAAAAGCCCCTAGCAGAATAATAATGTGTACTGCTCTTAGAGCTGGCATGTATTGCATTATCGTGAAATCCGCTTTTTTCTATCGCTACAATCTTCTACACGAAGATTGTACATTTTCATGTTTTCAGGGACATTGTTGCTCTCAGAATCCAAACAGCTTATGTGAGAGTACCCAATCGATGTGTATCACAGTTCCGCTGCTTTACCTACAGCAGGAATTAACACAAACGAACTTCCAACGTCTTTTCAGTCGACTTACAGTTACCTACTACACATTCATGTGTCTTTTTAAATAAAAATCACAACTATCCAAATACAGTTTGGTAATCAAAAGCAGTGATTGTCAATTTTCAAACAAAAATAAACACAACACAAGAAGAAGAAAAACATCGAACACAGTTCCACCCGCAGCTACTGTCAAAGTTAAAACTGATGACGTCATCGTGGATTAGACTATCTGAGTAACTGAGTAGACTCCAGAGATGCCAGATCTGCAGACAAGTCTGCAAATTCGCAGACTTTTAATTTAAGCTGCAGATTTTTTCGATGACGCAGATATTTGCAGATTTTTCCGTTTGGTTGCAGATATTTGCAGATTTTTTAGTTTGGTTGCAGATATTTGCAGATTTTTGAATATAAAGGCTTTTGGTTACACTAGCTTGCCTCACATTTGTTGTTCTTCCCAGACTTTTAAAATTATTATTGCAGACATTTGAAAAAGATACCTGGCATCTCTGGTAGACTCTCATAAAGTTCAAAATTTACCACATTTTATTGTAAAGAGCATATTACTTTAATTTTATGTATAGGATGAGAAAAAAATATTCGTAATATTGTTCAGGGTAGTGGTAAAATTTGATAGGTGTTATAATGTAACGATTGAGACTTTGTGTGTTTTAAATAAATGCAGAAAATTTCACATGAATCAGTTAACGTTTAATGTTACAATAAAGCAAAATCCATTGAGAAAAGTTCAGGGCCACCCAGGAAGAGACATATAAAGAACAGCCCGGACCAAAAAATATTTTGTTGAAAGGTCTAAACAGCCTATCCGAAAAATGGCAAAGTCTTTAAAAATCGACCCAAAATCGATTTTTTCGCGAGAAGTTAGGGTTACACTTCTACAAATTTTTACAGAACTACCTACATGAATCGATTGACGATTTTATTGAATGAGTTTGATAGTGGACGCCATCGCACGATTTTATTTACCGATGAGAATTTCACAGTCGAACAATCGCACAACCATCCAAATGATCGCCAGAATCTGCCAAAAAGTACTCCTAATCGTATGAATGTGTCTAGATCACACCATCCAAATGTGACAGATCACACCATTTGCTTTGGGCAGGTATTACGGATGCCGATAAAACTCCCTTACTATTTATCGAGTGAGGATTAAAAATCAACCAGTTTGTGTACCAGCATCTTCGGAGGAACATTATCGTTCATTGTGCTCTGTTGCAAACTTCTTCCGAGATTTTTGACGTAAGACTCTCCTGATTTAAATCCGATGGACTACTCCGCCTGGTTCATCATTTAGTACACAAACTGTACTAATCCACCTACATCGCTTAATCGTCTGAAAGCCAGCCTGACAAAAGACTGGGATACACGATCTGTTCAGGAACTGACGTGCACCGTCGCCATTTTCTCTAAGCGTTTGAAGGCCTGTGTAAAAGTCATAAATGTAAATATGTAATACTATGTTAGTGCACCTACATCTTTCATCAGTATAATGTTGTCACGGTGTTCCTAAAATTGTTATTAACAAAAAATGACCATAAATTTGTCATACGGCATTCGAAAGATACAGTATCCAAGCATCTTCTCAGTGAATTTCAAAATGATCCATCGAGTGATTCGAGAGAAATTGCAATTTGAAGTTTTATGACACGTTTCATAAGGCTACCAGCAAACACCCACGGGTTTGGTCCTATCTCTACAAACAAAAAAAAAATTCTCTACTGATTTAGTACATGGCATTCGAAAGATATAGTAATCAAGTATATCCCCTGCAAGTTTGAAAATATTTCATTGACGGAATCGAAATTTATAACGGTTTGGATGTGGTATGCGGTCATAGATGGGTTTTCTACTGGACTTCAAGCGTGAATCCATGTTTGTCCATTGACTATTTAGATCGTTTATACGTGTCGCGGTTTTTAAAGGAAAACCTGACCATTTAATTACATAAATATAATGTACTAAAGGCGTTATTTATATGGTGCACTGAAAAAATATGAAAATAGGGTTGTCTAAGAAACGTTAAATATAATGTGAAAACTAAAAAAATGAATAAAAGTTGGAATGTTTACTTCAAAAGGCCATATCTCAATGGTTTGTTGATCGATTCTAATTTTTTTTTCATTATTGAACAGGTAAACGTTTCATTGTTAATTTACATTAAGAAGAATATAAAACAGAGTCATCTACATCAATAAATAGGCGATATAGTTGATCTCAACGATATGTATTATCATTAATTAGTAAATATTTTTGTTTTAAAAATAGCTGCCTATCCATTTTTATATACTAGTTGATTGCAATTGCTGTATAAACATCTGACTGTCAAATTCTCATGATAAGTTCAATTCGACAATAAAACTGACAATAGTTAGAGATATGAGCATATGAACTTGTACTAATAACATCCCCTTTGACCAGTTTTAACATCTGTCAACCCAACCAGAGATTGTACAAAATTTCCAACAAAAACCGTATCATAACATAAATTGATCTGAATCAGCAAATACCTTCATATTTTTTAAATTTGTGGTTTTATTTTTCCATCATTTGTAGTTTGAGTTCGTTGCATTCAACTATTGTAACGTTTGGTAGACAATCCTATTTTCATAATTTTTCAGTGTACCATATAAATAACACCTTTTGTACATTATATTTATGTAATTAAATGGTCAGGTTTTCCTTTAAAAACCGCGACACGTATAAACGATCTAAATAGTCAATGGACAAACATGGATTTACGCTTGAGGTCCAGTAGAAAACCCATCTATGACCGCATACCACATCCAAACCGTTATAAATTTCGATTCCGTCAATGAAATATTTTCAAACTTGCAGGGGTGAAATATTTTCAAACTTGCACTTGATTACTATATCTTTCGAATGCCATGTACTAAATAAGTAGACAATTTTTTTTTTGTAGAGATAGGACCAAACCCGTGGGTGTTTGCTGGTAGCCTTATGAAACGTGTCATAAAACTTCAAATTGCAATTTCTCTCGAATCCCTCGATGTATCATTTTGAAATTCACTGAGTAGATGCTTGGATACTGTATCTTTCGAATGCCGTATGACAAATTTATGGTCATTTTTTTGTTAATAACGGTTTTAGGAACACCGTGCGCTGTTCCTTACACAGGCAATAAAATTAAGGGTCAACTGAGAGCATACACACTCAACTGCATCTTCTTAACTCGGCAAATAATTTAGCTGAAATATATCGGTAATACCAAAAATAGCTGATATTTCAGAATTTTCTGAACATTTCCGAAAATCGTTATTTGACTTTACTGAACGATCGTCATCTAAAGTGTTTTAACGAGAATCCGGAAACTAAAATACCGAGAGCAACAGCAATTTTGTCAAGAACCGAGGTCAGCATGCCTCATTGCCGTAAAACGGTATACTGGTTGTCATTCTGAACATCAACATCATTAGGATCCGCCATATTATTTTTTCGTTTCACACCCACACGCAACATAAGTGTTCTTGAAAGTGTTTTTGAAAATTAACGTTTCAAGATGTACTGTGTTATACAGTATTTGGAAATCGAGGAGGAGTCGGTAAAGAGTCGCATACTCCAGTTATTGAGTAAGTAAACATATCAATACTTTCATAATTTTTAGACATCCCGGGAAACTGACGGTTGTAAAGGTAGCATAACCCCGTCAGAGAGAGGAGAGAGACCCGAGAGCGGCGGAAATTGCTTCATATCGTGGTCTCAGTTCAACGTCGATGTTGGCGATGATTTGATAGAGGCCTATTACAAATATTTGTAAGCTTTTAATAAAAAATAATTAACAGTAGAAATAAAAAGTGCTCGATGTTGTTTTTTAAATCCCGAAAGTCGAAAGATTTCATAGAAAAACAATCAATAGCCGAATGTTCGGTAAACATTTTCTTTTTAGATTTACCGTAAATGTCAGTTAAAATTAAACTGAGCCTTCGGCAAAGTTTGACAGTTCTGAGTAAAATCAAATTACCGAGATTTCAGTTAGTTATAAGTGAGTTTTCATTTACCAAAACTATTGCTGAACAGTCGGCTGTTCGATTCTCCGCATTTTGTTTTGCTGACTTCGGTGAAAAAAATTAAGTGTGTAGAAACGCGGCCGTCTTTGAACACGAAAAAACACTGTACTCAAGTCATTGTTTGAATACTACTGATTGATTTTCGTGAAGATGTGGCTGTTTGGAAAAATTGCTTTCTTCACTTTCAAAGATGGTCACTTTTCGAGGCTTTCTTAGTTGAATCATAAACATTAATTTTTCCTCATTCCGTATAGCATGAGACTGGAACTATGCTACCGATAACGTTGTTTATCAAACAAGTTCAAGATCAATCTTTTTGGCATATCAATTAACATTGTACGTCGAGAATTTAAACATGTGTCATACAACCGCAACAATAGCGGAAACTCGAAAGCACGATAATGAATTTGGCATGCCGCGATTACACGAATAAGCGGTTCATTGAATTTGCCATATATACCTATATAGGCAATAACGTGACTAACGGGACATTATACACATAGGTGCCCATTTAATCACCATTTTTATGATGAGTTTTTGGAAATGTGAAATAAAATTCGAATTAACGAGTATCCAGATTTTCACTAGTCATAATGGCGGTCGATTTTGTCTGTTTCGAAATATTCAAACAGTCTCTAGTTTGACAATTGTTGTTAAACGTCAGTATGACTGCAACAATATTCCAGCATTTGAAATTTTGTTCTCAGATCAAAAAAAAATATTATATATATTGTATTATATATGTATTTCTAAGAGAATTTTGAATTCCTTTATTTAAAAAGTTGGGACAATAAATAGGGTCTTCATTAATCGAATTTAAATACTTGAAAATTCACAATTTCTTTGTAGTAGCATTCTGATTCTCCCTAAATCGAACTTTCGAATATGAGAGCAGATCGCAAACTTTTTTTATTAAGCAGAAAGAAGATTCAAAGCACACTTTTTAATCATTATCCGAGCACTCGCTTTGAAATTCGGTACACAATTCTACGAAGAATGCGAGAATTGAATTCGGTCAATTCTTATAAGTCTGCTCCTGGAAGAAACATTTTCACTAGATTGACATTTCCTGTTTATTCTGGTTTTTCCAACGATGCACCTCACACCCACATAAAGCCAGTAATTGATTTCCGTTTTTCTTCCTTGTATGCTCTACAGGCCCTCCTGTTCCATGGATCTGGATGCAGCCCTGCAGGAAGCGAAGTTGGCGGTCAATTTGTTCTTTAACAACAAATTTACCGAGGCGGAAGCGCTAATGAAACCATGGTTCGTTCGATCCCATTACGATGATGATGGTGCTATAGAAAAATAATGCACTACTCCTAATGCAAACTTTTTCGTTGCAGGGCCAAGTCGAGCATGTACCACTCGGTGGGGCACTCTGTGTTCGCCTACCTGGAGGCAATGTTAACGTTCGAACAGCAGCACATTTCGGCGGCATCCGACGCACTGAAGCAGTGCCTGGGCGTATGCAATCGATACCGGAAGAAGAACACGCTCACCGAAACGATTGGCAAAACTTTCAAGAAAATAAACTACGATCAGTACACGGAGGTGGAGGCCCATGCTGAGCTGTGCACGGCTGAAGCCATGCTACTGAAAGCGATGCTAACCTTCATCGAGGACGAGACGCTGACGAGTCTGATAAAGGGCGGAATGAAAATCAGAAATTGTTTCGCTATGTACAAGTAGGTGTTCGATTGTGGTTTTTCTTCTGTTAACTAACGATAAATTAATCCGCAGAGAGTGCAACAACATACTGACACAACGAAACTGGAAATCAGAAAGTTCAAAAGTTCATTTCGAGAGTGGAGTTCGAATGGGCTTGGGTACATTTAACTTAATGATCTCGCTGCTTCCGGGTAGAGTTATTAAATTGTTAGAATTTATCGGATTCTCGGGGAATAAGGTATGCATTGTTGGAGTAAGTTTTTAAAAATAAACATTAATATCTATCTCTTTGCAGCAATCTGGAATGCAAGACTTGATAGCGGGCTCCCAGAGTCTGGGAATCCGTCAGGTGCTCTGCGTTATGACACTTTTAGGCTACAACCTTATTGTTTGTTACGTGCTCAGTCACAAGGAAGGCGATTTAAAATACTGTGATGAGCTGCTTTCGAAGCAGCTAAAGATTTATCCTGACGGCGTATGGTTTCTGTTCTTCAAGGGCCGTCTGGAGTTCATGAAGGGAAATCTGGACGATGCGCTAGCGTGGTACAAAATGTCATGGAAATCGCAAAACGTCTGGCCTCAGTTTCACCATCTGTGCTTTTGGGAGCTACTGTGGGTGAACTGGTAATTAAACTTTTTTTCGATGACACAATCACAGTATGGACGTCAATTGTTGTGCTTTTCGTTGCAGTTTGCGGTTGGACTGGCGCGAATCGCTGCTTTTTGCCACGTACCTGGTTGAGCACAGCAAGTGGTCACGTACCATCTACACATATCAAAAGGCATCCATCATGTGCATGATTAAACGGACTGATCTTACGTCAACCGAGCTGCGGACGTTGGACGGTCTGATGAAAGAAGTGCCAAAGTATAAGCAACGAATCGCTGGCAAATCACTTCCGATGGAAAAGTTTGCCTGCAAAAAGACTGAACGCTTTTTTGCGCAACAGTCATTCCTTTACGTTCCTGCGTTGGAGCTGATGTATGTCTGGAACTTGTTCAAAATTCTCGGAAAACATTTTCAACTGGCCGACGGAGTTTATCGGATAGTGGAAGAAAATTTGAACGAACTAGAACAACGCCAGCAGAAGCGCATTCACAGTTCGCTGACTCCGTTCGATGTCGACAACAAGGCATTGTTGTTGCTGCTGAAGGGAGCCTGCTTGCGACAAATGGACAGTCCTTTACAAGCCTTGAAGTATCGTTTGACAGCTTTTTCCTATATAAGTGTCTCATAACCATTATATTTGTTTTACAGATGCTTGGAAACGGTAGTAGCAATGTTCAAAGATCTCAAAGAAGACTTATACTTGGTACCATACGCTATCGTAGAAATTGCTCTCATTTACGTTGACCAAGGAAAAAAGGAGCAAGCAATTCTTGCCTTGGAAGATGCTAAGTATGGAGAATCTAAACATGATAACCAGTATACCATAAAACCCATTTTTTCTTTGTAGGAAAAACTACAGTGGATACTCTTTGGAATCACGACTTCACTTCCGCATCCACACGGCGCTGATCGAACTGAAAGGGAAAAGTTACGAAAACATTCCGGCTGGTAACGACTAATAATCACTTCGTGGAGTGTAAGCCAGGGTCTAGTCTACATTTTATTGTTGAAGTACATACTTAAGTCTGTTTTGATTGTTTTTGACGGATTCGCCGGTGCGGGTGATCCTTCAGGTTACGCAAGCATTTAATGGATTGAGTTGCTTTGAAGGCATACTTGAGTGGCACCTCTTGAAGGACCTGTGAAGGGTTCTCACCGTGTCGAATCGGAAGCCGCTCTCTGGGACTACGCCCATATCAGGATAAGATAGTAATAAAATAAAATGCACCATGTGAATGTTGAAAGCGGCTAGCGATTGATTGGTTTGAGAAAATTCCATAAAGCTTTCGTGCTGAGGCGAGCTTTTTATAGCATAGCGGGAGGCATGCGCAAAACAGCTATACTGTCAAGCTACCTGATGCGTCTAAGGCGAAATAAAATCGCGAAATTGGCAAACATTATGTATTTAATATGTTTCTCTGGTATCAGTGCGGCGGTTCTCCCCGAGAAAAAGTGATATTCGCACTAAAACAACATTTATGTGGTAAAACAATGCCGGTTGCAAGTCGCGCACCGGTTTGCTCTGCATGTTGACAGCAGTTCTAGGAGCGTCGCTTCGCTAACTATGACAACGTCCCGTCAAGCATCGTCTTGACAACGGACGCCACGCCGCGTTTTCTTTGCACACATATACGGCCGAGGGGTGGCGTGGTTTGTAACTGGGGTGGAAAATTCGCGGAACACTTTATGGCACATCGTATCTCGGCCCCATTCAGCTGCCACAAGCGCCGCTTGATGGTTCATCAGTGCCTGATGCGCAAGGGTCAGTGGCGGTGTGTGAAAAAGTTTTGAAGCGAAAATGTATTCCTGAGAGAAGTCGTCCGCAAGCGTTTGGATTTTTTCAACTAATTCAACAACTAACGAACCCAAAAACCAGTGTGCGAATGTGGGGAGCGGTTGGTTTTTGTCTGTGAGCTAGAGGATTATTGCTAAACGCTGTGATTGTAGTGCAAACTACTAAAAGTTGGCATTCCGTATCAGCAAAAAAGGTATCAACTGTTACACCACATAGAAGCTTGAAAAGTATCGCAGATTGTGAAGCCGAGACAAAATGATGTCTAATTTATGTAAGAGCGGTTATTGTGCGTTCGCTTTTGTACTGTATTTGCATTTTTGGTTCGACTATATGGCTTCTAACTAGAAAATCAAGAAAATTTTGACATTTTGCGAAAAATCGATAATTTTTTCCATCCCCTTCGTTAGTACTGGGGTGAGAATTTTCTAGCGTATCACTGTATGCGTAAGGAAAATTTTTATAGCATCGAGCTTTGCCTGTGTAAGTTATTGTGTAAGTGTTAGTGCAAAAACGTAAACAACAGCACGTGGCTTTGTTTTGAATCGGAAGCCGGTGGTTGCAATCTGCGATAGTAGTAGTGAAATATTTTTTACGGTTTTGTTTTGATTCAGTCTGCATATTTTCTTGCAGGCCGGATAAGGTGAAAGACCCGGCGTTCGATACATCTGAGCACAGCTTTTAGCGGATACGTAGTTTTCGATCTAAGATACAGGGAATCTCACAAATCGCAGCATCATGGGAAAGGAACTGCTGAACAATAGTTCTTTCTATCAACAGTTGAGAGCAACGCTGGTTCGCAATTTCAAGCTGAAAATAAGAGATTCTAGAAAAACGATCGCCGAAGTGTTCCTACCACTATACACACTCGGTACGTTGATAGTACTGAAGATATTGATACCCAATCCCAATTTTCCCGCCATAACGGAACCACGTGGAGCGGCCTCGCTTTTTGAGCATTTTCAGCACCACAAAGCCCACACCATCGCGGTTCTACCGCAGCCAAATTCGTCTACTACCGTGGTAAGTATAATCCTGTCCCATTCGGACGCAAGCTTATTTTTGCTGAAAGTCTGATCGATTGCGCATATTTTTACCACGCCGTTTATAGACTCAGACAAATAATATTATTTTATAAAATGGATGAATTTTTTAATGTGAAAAGTATCAATTTAAAAACAAGTAGTTTAACTTTAATAATCATAGATTACAATGTTCTTTGACAAATATGTTCGTTGTTATTTCTATTCTCTACCTGAAAAATTATCGAACTTTTCTCTTAATGCACAACATTAGTGGTCACTGATCGAGCAGCTTTAAGCCAAATTTACGCCTTTCTGATCCGATTCAGTGACGATTCAGTACCGTGCACGGACACCACGTCTTCTCCGGCTTCTCAAATTTCGTTTAATTGGGTCATAAGGCCGTATGCTGTTTTTAGTTTAATTCCGATGCAGCTGAAGTTGAAGATACGTAATCGAACTTTTTCTTTTTGTTTTTTGTACGCAAAATAACAAATAAAGAATAATTTCATGGAATTGAAATATTACGACCACACCTTCCTTTGAACTACCTTAAGGTTGCACAGAGAATGCGCAAAATTCGCAAACGAATAAAGCAGTTTTTTTCCACACCGTATATCAGATCTTCATAAAAATCAATCAGTGTATGTAGAATGTATTTTATCTCACCGAAACGAACTATTCGACGAACTTACTTCCCTACTCAGCAAAAGGAAAACTTAACTGACTGGATTTCGGATAATCAACTTCACTTGTCGATGGTTATCTGTCAAAAGAGACCTGCTCTATGTATTTCGTTGTATTTATGTTGCAGGGCTCGACTTATCGAGCCATGCACGCTAATTACTTGTCACCCTTAATTGGGTTTATATGTTCGATTTCGAACATTACACATTTAAGTTTGTTTAACCTCTTGGAGGTATATTAATATCGAAAGCGTTACATAACAGCTCTTCCCTCTTAAAATCTTAATATAAAAAATATCGAAAAGAATTGACATTGACCAATTCTATTTAATTCGAAACTTTATAATCTATCATAAATAAAATTTTTATCCTTCTTCCTTAATTTAATCCGTTTCGATCGCCTAATGGGCGGTGAGACAAATTCACTTTTTCTCTTATTGCCCCTTCTTATTTCTTCATCCGGGAAACCTCGGAAGTCTTCCTCTTCTTCTTCTCCCTCGTCGATCTCGGCCGCCGTCCCTGGCATTTGCACAGGGAAATGTACGTTCGGCCGCATAACTGGGTCCGCATTAACGGCCCTAAGCTGACTTCTGTGTGCGCTGACCTTGACGCTTCCAATTTCCACCTGTGAAATATTTTTAGAAAGTTGTCTTAGAAAAGTAACTTTAATCCATCGTGCAAGGTTATGAGGATTGTGGTTTTTATACCACACTTCATCCCCTGCCATCAGATTATCCAAAGGATCTGCTACCTTAGCCGCAGATTTGTCCTTTGTGACAATCACATCATTTGGTACTTCCTGTGGTACATGCTGTGTTAATTGAGTTAAATGGTGTTTATAAGACTTTTTTGGGTTAATTAGGTCAATTAGTGTTTTTGGTGAAAAGGAGAAAATCTTTTCTGATGGAAATTGTCCATCACTTGTCGAACAGTTACGAAAATTAAACAAAAACAAGTTTATTTGGTCTTCCAAGTCTAACTCACAAACTTCTGGTTCAAGTAAGAACCTTTTTAAAACCTCTTTAACTGTCCTTACTAGTCTCGCCGCCTGGCCATTACTAGCAGGATTATACGGAGGACTTTTGAGAACTTTAATACCTTGCTTCTCCAGAAAAGTAATGAAAGTACATGAGTTGAAAGGAGGACCACCGTCTGAAACTAAAACATCAGGCAGCCCAAAGCGAGCAAAATATGCTACTAATTTTTTAAGAACTCTACCTGTGTCTGTACCCTTTTTCATCCACTCTATTTCCACCCACTTCGAGAAACTATCCACCATTAGGAGGAATGTGTGGTGCTGGAAATGAAAGAAATCTATATGCACTCTACTGAAAGGCCTTGTAGTAGGAATCCATTTGGATTTTATGTTTTGTTTTGGTACTATCGCCATACCATTGCATGCATCACATCTTGCGACAAACTTTTCAATATCTCCATTTATACCAAACCAATATACAAATCGTCTCGCAAGTTGCTTCATTTTGACTATGCCCCCATGGTTGGCATGTAAAAGTTTTAATAGCTCGCTTTGTAAACAGTGCGGCACTACTACCCTGTCCTGATAAAGTAAGCACTCGTCACATAACTCCAAATCATGCTGATTGGAAAATATGCTGGCAAAGCGCTTGTCAATACGTTTAGGCCAACCTTGTTTCATATAGGCTATAATCTGTTGCAGAAATTCATCATTCTTTGTCGCTGAAGCAATCCTGCGGTAATCAATTGGTAACTCTTGCCCAAAATTGATACTTTTAATATATTCTTTATCGTATTCTTTCGGAACCATCTGCTCCAATGGGAACCTTGAACAGAAATCCGCGTTTCCCATTTGAGTAGATGGTCTATATTTTATTTCAAAATTATAAATGGAGAGTTCTAATATGTATCGTTGTAATCTGGTTACATAAATTGAATGTTTGCCCTCTCTCCCAAATATTCCTACTAGGGGTTTATGATCTGTGTATACATAAAAAAATTTTCCATAAAGGAACTTGTGAAACTTTTTAATCGTGGACACCAAAGCTAGAGCTTCTAAATGTAAAATTGGGTAATTCTTTTGGGCTGAGTTTAGGGAAAACGAAGTAAAACAAATCGGTTTTTCAACCTCGTCAATAATATGAGCAATTACTCCACCCAAACCATATCCGGAAACATCCGAAACTATCACTATAGGCTTTGTAGGGTCATAAAACTCTAAAATGTTTGCCTTCAATAAAGATTGTTTGCTTTCCTCAAAAGCTTTGCTGCAATTTTCATCCCAAATAAACTTTACATTATTCTTCAGAAGATTGTATAAGAAATACAACTTCGAAGATAGATGAGGAATAAATTTGTTATAATAATTTATAAGTCCCAGAAATGATTTCAGCTCAGTCACATTTTTTGGAATTTTAGCGCATTGAATTGTAGTAATTTTATCAGAACAAGGCATTAACCCGTCTTTACTAATGATATGCCCTAGATATGGAAGCTCTGTAACAAAAAATTTACATTTGTCAAAATTTATTTTAATATTTGCCTCAGCAAGTCTTTTTAAAACTTCAAAAAGCTTCTGTTTACAATCTTCCACATTTTTACCCGCAATTAGTACATCGTCCAAATAGCAAAATACATAATCTAAACCTTTCAAAACCTGATCCATTACCTGCTGGAAAATGGACGCACTAGATGATGCCCCCTGTGGCAACCTGTTGTAAGTAAATAAACCCTTAACTGTATTTATAACCATTAATTTTCTTGATCTTTTTGAAAGGGATAGCTGGGTATATGCACCTTCTAAGTCTAAAGCACAAAAAACCTTACAACCTGCCAAACCAGCAAATAAATCTTGAGCTGTGGGTAATGGATAGGTATTTGGTATAATTATTTTGTTTACAGAAACCTTGCAATCTATTACAAGTCTGATTTGATCGTTTTTCTTCGCTACAACAATTACTGGAGAAGCCCATTCGCTGGTTTGAATGGGGGTAATTACCTTCTCCCGTTCCAATTTATCTAAGTATTCTAAAACTTTATCCCTTAAACGATAGGGAACGTCATACGCTTTTTTAAAAATCGGCTTGTCTGATTTCAGAACCAAGTCTGCTTCATATCCCAATATTGGTGAAGAGAAGTCTTTTTTAAATAAAATTCCAAATTTTTGCTTAATTTCATCGACAATTGTATCACTGTTGTTAACAGTCAGACTGTTTACCGATAAAAAATCTGAGAAAAATGTTCTCCAGTTTGGAATGAAAGCATCCAACCATGGTCTACCAAAAAGAGGAATGAAATTATTTGTGCAATTTAGCACCAAAAGTTTTAAAATTTCCTGCTTTTCTCTAAAGTCAACCCTGACTTTAACTTCTCCAACTATAATCAATTTTGCTCCGTTGACAACAATCAATTGCTTTGAAGATTTCTTCAAAGGTTTGTTAAAAAGCGAAAAATACTGTGTTTTACTAATCACGGAAACAGAGGAACCACAGTCAACCTCCATTTCCAAAGATTTATCATCAACCTTCACCTTTACCAAAACCGGTTCATTCAATTTATTAATAGATGTAACGTTCATGCACTCCAAATTACCTGCATCCATATCATCATCGCTATCAGATTCCTCTGTTCTCATCCGGTGCATCAAATCCGCCAGATTCTGTTCATTGGAGCCCGAAGACGTTGGCTGCTTTTGCTCCACCATCCGAACCGCTTCCTTTTTTAGGTTTTTTAATTTGAAGCATCTTTTTTTTAAATGTCCCTTTACTCCACAGAAATCGCAAACTCTAAATTCAAAATTATCTCGAAAACCTGCTGGCTTGAAATTACTATGCTGATTCCAGCGACCTTTTTGTTGAAACTTTTTGTTTCCGAAATACTTTTGTCCAGATTGAGGGAAATTATGCGGTCTGAAACCAAGCCTGTCTTTTACCGGAATTCTGTCACCTATTTTCTTAGGGTTTGCCTTATTTGCAGAGTTATATACGGCAGCTATTTTACTTAAGGCCCTGCCCATTGATCCCCCACTGGACACAGAAGCGATTAAATCAGATGAGAAATTATTAGATGCCAATCCCTGTACATTGCTTTTCGCTGCCTCCCAGGTTTGAATTACCTTTTCTGCTGCTTCGAGTGTCTGATCAGCCTCGCTCAGAATTCTTTGTTTGAGCATTACATCTTTCAAACCAGCCAGCAAACGGTCCCGAATGGCTGTGTCTTTGAAAGCTCCGTAAGCACACAGCTCAGCCTGTAGCTTGAGTGCTAAAAGGAAATCTTCCGCCGACTCATCAGCGTTCTGGCTACGCTGGTTAAATGAAATGCGCTGACAAACACCCGAAGCAGTTTTGTCTAATCTACTTTTCAATTTATCAATCATTGTAGTTAACGGAATCTCCGTTAAACCACCGGTTGGGAATAGCAACTTTAATTCCGAGTAGACGTAAGGACCCACCAACGTGATGAAATGAGCCTTACGATCCGTCTCCGGTATTTTATTCGCCATGAAAAGGAAATCCAATCGTTCCACCCAATGAGTGAACGACGTGCCCTTTCTAAATGGCTCCATAGTCGTAG
Organism: Topomyia yanbarensis; assembly: GCF_030247195.1. Lineage (NCBI taxonomy): Eukaryota > Metazoa > Arthropoda > Insecta > Diptera > Culicidae > Topomyia > Topomyia yanbarensis. Next base: position 42,855,048 of record NC_080672.1, on the reverse strand, counting down.
AAAAAGATTGTGCCATACTGTGGTAAAAATGTGCTTTAAATTCAAAAGACTAACTTGAATAAAATTACCAATAAAAATATCAGAATAAAACCGGTCGAATGCAATAAAAAATATACAGAAAAAATTTGAATTACAAATACTGAAAATCACTGACCATCAAAAATACCAACCTCAAAAAAAAATTTCGTTGCACTACAATCTTGAGAACAATTCGCTTAAACCACTGCACATAAATTTAATAAATAAATTGGAAATCATAAAATTTGCACTATTTCGGATCAAATAATTTCACAATTAAATAAGGGCAAAAATATCCAAAAGGAAAAAATTTCACATTAGCCCAGCACAATAGTACTAAAAAAGTCAAAAAATAACTCACCGAGTAAATTAATCTCTCCGGATTACCGTGAATACACTCCGAAAAACTTTTTTTTTTTTTTATAAATGTCCAATCGCCGGTGTATGTTGCACAAGATGCCACTGGATGGTCGAAATTATTCAGCTGGACCAACTCGAAAACTCAAGCATGAAACGAAATTAAAATATAAAAGGCATTAGAAGATTCGTTAAAACAAAGACTTTTACATTATAAAAAACAAAAACAATGAATGAAAACTATTGTTTTAATTATATTTTTCAAAAGAAAAAAAAGCTATTGTTTTAATTATACTTTTTCTAAAGAAAACGATGAACAAAAAAAATGCGCTCTCGCACTCACAATGGTGCATCAAAAGGAAAACCTTTTCAACACTGTACTTACGATTCTTTTTAACAAGTGTTCTGCCGAAAACTACCAAAAAAAAATCCGTCGGGAAAAACCTCCTGTTTTGCCGGATGTTGGTGGTCCGCCGATTGTCCTGCGACTTCGTTCGCGGATGAAAACAAGAAACAGGCCGTACACACTGGTTCTGAAGTCCTCGTCGCCACTATTTTATCTCACCGAAACGAACTATTCGACGAACTTACTTCCCTACTCAGCAAAAGGAAAACTTAACTGACTGGATTTCGGATAATCAACTTCACTTGTCGATGGTTATCTGTCAAAAGAGACCTGCTCTATGTATTTCGTTGTATTTATGTTGCAGGGCTCGACTTATCGAGCCATGCACGCTAATTACTTGTCACCCTTAATTGGGTTTATATGTTCGATTTCGAACATTACACATTTAAGTTTGTTTAACCTCTTGGAGGTATATTAATATCGAAAGCGTTACATAACAGAATGTTGTTACAGTACTGCTGATTGATTTTTATGAAGATCTGACATACGGTGTGGAAAAAACCTGCTTTTTTCGTTTGCGAATTTTGCGCATTCTCTGTGCAACCTTAACTCTCTATCCTTTTGCTAGTCAATCTCCCACGTAGACTCCAAGCTCGGAAACGGTACTATATTCTCGTTATAGAGGATACCATGTAGGTATATGAGTGTAAAAATGAGACTGTGCATGTAAAACGGTTATATGAAAGAGAGAAAACGTTGCAATAGCAGGAATATGTAAAATATTGATCAATAATCGGTTTATTGTCAATATTTCTGTTCGTGTAGGGTCCGCTTCACGCATTTTTTTTCTGGAAACATTCTATATTTTAATTGAAAATTGATGGAAAACTTTGTTTGACCAGTTTTCGCAATCACTATGAGTGCTTTAAACTTACAACTCAATACTAACGGCGCGTTTGGTGGCAAAATTCGCGTGAATCTTTTCTTGAGCTCATTTCAGAAATCAGAAATCACATCAAAATGGCTCAAATGGCATCTTTTTCATATTGTTCGGAGATTTGTGTCTTGCCTTATTATTTCTTCGCACTACCATTCTACACTACCTGATACTAAAGTATTAGAGAAGAGGAAGGTAAGGGCATAAAAACAAAAAAATAAAAGAAGTACTTATTAACATAGAAGGATATATCAACAATCCCGAGAAGGTATTAACACGATCTTTTCGATTATTAAACAATATTATTGATATTTACATACAGTTCAAACCTAAATAATTTCGCTGCGCTATTTCATGAACCTTCATGAACCAATTCGTCTCACAGTTTTTAGGAGGTATATTAAACGGTCACCGATACTGCAAAAATACTTGTCTCGCAGAATATTCCAGCCTTATGAAATATCGCCGATTTTAAGACACTCCACAGTGTAAGAAATCCGATCAAAAAGGCAATTAATTGGAAGCCGCTGAAAAAGTATGACAATATATACACCAAAAGTTGCGGAACGATTATTGTTTATGTTTGAAGTTTATTTCCGATATTTATATTCTAGTATATTTGAAACGGGTTATACGAAGCATGTTCTGACGTTCTATCCTTACGACGGGATAGATTGTCAGCCGGAAGAGGACCTTCTTTGGAAATTTCGTGTGGAAGAAGTACTTTACTTCACTGCTCACCTTTTTCCTATGGGGGACGTAAAATAGCCGGACTCTCACCAGTCATTGCCGTCGCGCGTCAAGTACGTCTTGTGGTCAATGATCATAACCACGTTGACATTCGCAGGAACGACATCTTTGACGAGCATCTTCCCGAGCAAATACTCATAGGTTCAAACACCACGCAGCCCCTTGAAAATACCACAAACATGGTACATGCCCACTTTCACAACCATTAAAACACCATAAAATGGTCTCAATAACCCATAAATATACCAACGTATGGTTTTTCTATGGGATATACCGGACCATGACGATGGTGTTTTCGTGAGCTGAACCCATTTCAAACACCCATGCCCAACCCCATGAGTATGGGGATATTATGGACTTTACGTTTGCTCGGGTTCAGCCACTGCTTTCGTGTGGCCACTTGCGCTTCCGACACGGTTAGTCTCGACTTCCCCTTCTTCATGAAGATGTCCATGATGGTTAGATATTTTTTGATCATCTGGCCAGTCGTACCGATTTCCTGGTCCAAAGCTAGGAAAGATTGCTCCAACCTACCTTCCGTCTTCCGCTTCAGCACTTGCTGCACTTTCTGGTTCCGTCATGCGCTCGATGCTCTTACCTTTATCCAGGTGCACTAGAATTTTGTATATAGGCTCGGCTGTACCTGGCAACAAAGTGCCAGATGACGAACTTCTTCGCTCCATTATATTATTAGAGATATGACAAATTTGACTGGACCGGAAATCACCATCTTGAATACCGAAATGGCGTTAACCATCGGCCTCAGGCATCCATTTTCAGCTTCGACTGATTACCACCTTTTTCAAATGAATCCCATATTGATATTTGTTTCTAACGTTTTATGGATACCGGAACCTTGCTATCTTGGGCTTAAAAATGGCTCCAATCATCAATTTCCATCATTTACTTATCAATCCTTTTGAACTAAGCTCAAATGATGCAAATATTAGTGTTGGGGTGACTGGAAACCACCATATTAGATTCAAAGGAGCTCTAATCATCAATTTCTGGCTTCTACTGACTAACACCTTTCAAATAGATCCTATATTGATTGATATTAGTTTCTAGTGGTTTATGATTTCCAGAACTCGCCATCTTGGATTCCAAAATGATCCCAATCGTCAATTTCCGTCATCTAAAATCGTTAAAGAGCGGTATTGTGCATTCTTTATCTTACACGGCGTTTTAAAAACTTTTTCGCAATATTCTGGAATGCTATAGCAGTTGATTTCCCATGTTGATAGGCTAACTGTTTATTATGCAGTAATCGCCTGTTGAGAAATTCAATCCTTACCCTGCCCCCCTCCACCATACCGACACAAGCCTTAAGGTATAACTCCACCTAAAATCCGTATTAAATGTGGTAGAACAATTTTCAGCCCTTTTTGAATAATGTGCTGGAAATATTCCTTCCAAAACCAATGATTTGTAGGATTTCATTGCCCCTTCGGAGTCTCTGAAGTTTAATTATTGCTTTTGACCTCCGCCGTGCACCTTAATGACGACCGTGGCAGCGTTTGTGTTTGAGAGGATTTTCCGATGCAGATTTATCGACCCATTGAAACATGGGGAAGTAAGTATTTCCTTTTGGTGATCATTTCCATTTCCGCGGTGTTCCTAAAACCGTTATTAACAAAAATGACCATAAATTTGGCATACGGCATTCAAAAGATACAGTATCCAAGCATCTTCTCAGTGAATTTCAAAATGATCCATCGGGAGATTCGAGAGATATGACGATTTGAAGTTTTATGATACGTTTCATAAGGCTACCAGCAAACACCCACGGGTTTGGTCCTATCTTTATAAACAAAAAAATATTTGTCCACTTATTTGGTACTTGACATTCGAAAGATATAGTAATCAAGTATATCCCCTGCAAGTTTGAAAATATTTCATTGACGGAATCGAAAGTTACAATGGTTTGGATGTGGTATGCGGTCATAGATTAGTTTTCTACCAGACTTCAAGCGTGAATTCATGTTTGTCCATAGACTATTAGATTGTTTATACGTGTCGCGGTTTTAAAAGGAAAACCTTACCATTTAATTCCATAAATATAATGTACAAAAGGTGTTATTTATATAGTGCACTGAAAAAATATGAAAATAGGGTTTGTCTACCAAACGTTAAATATATTGTGTAAATTAAAAAAGCAGCTCTCTTTGTACGCAGTATTCGTACAGTCTATAAGTTTCCTGGTAACTTTGTTTAGATCTTTGGAGTCTCTGACATTGACCTGAAGAACTTCAAACGCGTTCTTAGAGACTGCATATACCTGTGATCCGATAAGGACGGCTCTAAAGACACACGCCACTTACTGACCTTAGAACTGAGATAGGCAGCGCAAATCGTTAAATCCGGAACCTCTTTCCTCTCCAAACTCCAATGGTTGTACGGGTGGGAGTGGTGTTCCCAAGATTCAGAATGTTTGTCATGTGAATTGAGATATTCAAAGAGGTACTCGCCCCGTTCTCTGATGTCGCTGCTTCACCATGCCATATGATGAGCATTTGCGTCGCAACCAATGATTGGGTAAATATTCCGTTTTTTGCAAACCGAGCTTTTCAGCTCCGACATGGGTGAATTAGACCCCCCCCCCCTCTTTTGGTTCACTCTCTCTCTGTTGGAATTTCTGCTATTGCGGACGCTAGGTTCCTGGACAAAAATTCGGTCAATAGAAAGAATCTAATGTCGTTCGATGCTTTTGGACGACCTTTGTTTTTACAGTAAAGTAACTTATATATTTCTTCCGTTTTTATTTCGACTAATATGTAGTCACATTTCCTTTTTTACTTTTTAACGACATTCAATTTGCTAGAGGTTACTGGGTAGGGAAAGTTAGGAAATCTTAGAACTCAAGTGAGTTGTGGGTAGGGAAAGTTATGAAAATTTAGTACTCAAGTGAGAGCAATAATGTGAAGTATATATGCATACAGATCGGTATACTAGAAGTGACAGGGTCATTGGAAACAGGCTTAAAATCCTACAGGCTAATCTTTTGTCTTCTGTTGGCAGCGATCAAGCGTAGGCAGCATAACTACGAATCACTCAAGTCTTCCATACATGCCTCCTGGTAAAGACAGACTTGTCCCTCTTTACCGTGAGAACCGACAAGAGGGAAGCCAAGTAAGATCACCACTGAAAATCTGTCGACGATTAGCATCACTGAAATGCTGCTGCTCATCTCTATTCGCTTTTCACTATTGCAATTCCGCTTACAGTACTTTCACATGAGTACTATGGCTCTAAATTTTCATAACTTTCCCTACCCAGTATTCTCTAGTTAATTGAATATCGTTAAAAAGTAAAAAAGCAACTTATATCGCTATGCTGGAAGTCCGCAAACACAATCTTTTACTGTCCGTGGTCCTTGGATAAATCCAATTCCTTTTGATTCCTTCACGAACCTTCTACTTAGGACTGCTGAAGTTTCCTTCGAATGGTGAAGGCTACATTGGATGCATTTGATAATAAATGTAATTTTTGAGGTAATGAGTGGGATTTGGGATTCGTGATGGTTGATTATTCTTCCCTTCCAGTTTTTTTTCAGCTTAGAATGCTTAGGTACTTGAGATTCCATTCGTCTACTTTCTTTGGGTCTGGAGGTCGAGTTTTTAATAGTCGCAGACGTTCCTGCATCTTTGTTTTGGGTCTTGATAAAGGCTCTTGCACATCAGGAGGAATCCGGTTCTCTTGTAACCATGAAGTCTTCCGCGACGGGCTTGTTACCCTGTTTGGCGTCCTCCACTTTTTTGGCGATGGTCTTCAATCTCAAAATTTCGCCATTCTAGCTCTTCCCAGAAAATGGTATCCGCTTCTATGGTTAGTAGTCAGTGGATTAGCACTAAACAGGAGAAAAACCGATTGTCACTGGATGGATTTTCCAGTTTTCAACTGCAACCAGAATAATAAAGTAACTCTTTCAGCTTTGAGCTACAGAATATCAAAACTGCTGCTACAAGGACTTCATCATATCATCCGAACAGGGACAGTCAATAATATTCTGGCAGTCTTGTTCACGAAGTCATCTGGCAGTTTCTTCATCTAAACAGTGGAAGACCATCCAGCCTGACCTGAGAGTAGCGTTCTGTGTAAACAGCGGCTTGACATTGTTGCTAACTCTTTGCTCTACAAGCAGTCTCAATACTCCTTTCCTAATCAGGCTGGCCTCATCCGTATTCAGATCCGAAGTAGCGGCAGTTTTATAACAGATGGGCGGAAGGAAGGCTTCAAGACTTAAAACCTTGAGTGTTACTAGGGATATCTTTTGGGAAATTGCTTGGAATATCCCCTATTCTGATAGCCTTAGCGAATGCACTGTAGCTAGGGCCTGATTTAAAATCAATTCTTTGCACAGGTTTCACACTTCCATTATTAATTTTTTGTTTCTTTTGTGTCGTTTGGGAGGTATCTTATATATCTGAGCGGTTCTTCTTCCTTACTATCTCCAACAAAAACTTTTATTTACTTTAATTTACTTCTTTTAATTGATTGGTGAATATATCAACCAGTCGAGAAGATTATAATAAATCTACCACGATAATAACACTGGTAAAAGGAGACTATATAACCGATATCTCTCTTCCTAAAGTGATTGAAGAGTAATGAATCTCGATGGCAATAACCTACTTATAATCAATATATCATCCATTGATTTGCATCAATTGGCCATCTGTTAGCGAAAGAGCATTTATTGAAAGAAAAAATGCAGCTTTGCCGAAGTTGTAAGTCGGCTGTATGCCATTTCATCACATTAGGATCTGTATATTGCTCCGATTAATGTAATTAGGAATGACAAGAAACGGAACAATATGGTTCGTTGCAACTCAATTGCGGTCAATTGCGAAACGCAACAATCGTGTTTTACGAATTACTTGCTGATTTGGATAACAATGTTCGCATGATGTGGCGATACATCAGCTCTACTTCATCATTCCTCTTTTTTGGCCAAGGTGTCATGTATCCTCAAACAACGCCATGTAATTATGAACGTTGGATTCCCACGTGTTAATTCTGGCAGCATACTACTAACTGTTGATTGCATTATGTGATGTAAGCTTCATCATTTTCACCCAAAGTACATCTACATCTGTTTGTACCTGTTTACTAGGCCCCTCAATTCCATAGTGTCCACGGGTCCCGAGTGATCTTAACCCTTTCTTGTCCAACTTTTTTCTAGCGCACGTAGAATTTCAAAACTATTTTTCTTTGAAAACGGTGGGGTCAAGAAACACGAAGAGCCATTTTTCATAAAGATTGGTGCTTCCCTTGCAGTGCTAGAAGCTGCTCAATTTTTACCTTTCAATGCTCAATACAATTCTCCTAGAATATTTACAATAGTCCGGTTACGTGGAAACTGTAGCCAAAGGCACTCTAAATTGATAAGTTTTATCAGTTTTCAATAATATTGAACAATAACAAAGATTTAAGGAAAAATCATTTTTCGTTGTCAACCTAAACTGTCCCTGGCAGCACTTCTCCATTAGAATCCAATCTGACTAATTGCAATAACATTAGTTCTACAGCTGATCCTTGTAACTGTTAGTACTCAAATGAAAGGCAATAGTCTGGTTTATTAGCCTTACTTGTTTTTGTGAGCAAATATTGCCTCAATCAAGAGCTATAGCTGTTTAAAAACGTTGTTGTCCACAAACAACATGGGCATGAATGGGTTAAGATGACTCTACCATAATGTTTAAAAGTCTAAAACTCAGCGAAACAAAAAACGCGAAAAGTGCTGGAAAACATGCTTTTCTGTTCCTACACAATATGCGGTAGTAATGGAAATATGTCTTCCATTTTGTATCTATGCCAATCATTTTCGTAACTAATCAATCCTTTCCTCCAACCAGCAATTTCTTAACGAAGTCAACGAACTGTGGACAACCAACCGGCACCACACGGCTGGTATCCATCCGATAAAATGGATCGTTTACGACACGCAGGACGATCTATTATCTGCCTACTGGCGTGATCCAGACAAGATGCCGTTGGCATTGATTTTCCACAGCGAAGATCCGCTGTACGGCCAGCTTCGGTACGAGATTCGTACGAATCCGTCGTTTTTCGTAACACCCTCCACTACGGAACTGTACTCGTCGCTGGTCACTTGTCGACAATCAGACAGCTACTGGTCGGCCGTAATACCGATCGAAACCGGGGACTCCTGTCCGGTCAATCAGTACTACTACTCGGGGTTCATCGCGCTGCAGACGTTGCTGGACTACACCAAGATTAAGGTATGCTGGAAAATTCGAAACCATCTACTCGGTATTAAGATCGTTTATCTACTTATTTTCAGATTGTAACGCAAAACGATGACATTCAGATACCTCACATAACACTAGAGATGTTTCCTAAGGAAGCCTACACGGGTAATTGGATGGTGGCGTTTAGGCTGGTCATTCCCATCTACATGGTGATGGCACTGTCTCAGTTCATCACATATCTGCTAATACTGATCGTCGGGGAGAAAGAGAATCACATTAAGGAAGGTCTAAAGATAATGGGTCTACGTGACTCAGTTTTCTGGTGAGAAATAAATGAATCATTTTATACCGCTGTACTCAGGATTCAAACTATTGCAGGTGCGGGTGGTTCATCATCTACGCAGTGTTCGTTACCTTTCTGACGTTCGTTTCCGTAATACTGCTTTTCTCGCTTGGCGTATTTCAGAACACGAACTATCTACCGGTGTTCATTCTGATTCTACTCTACAGTTTTTCAGTTATTTTGATTGGCTTCATGATAACGCCGTTTTTCGACAACTCCAGGGTAATAAGACGTATGTATTACTAAATTTCTGTGTCTAACATCCCGTTTTCTCCAACAGACCGCCGGCATTCTGGGTAACTTTGCTGTCAACATTATGTCGCTGCTGTACTTCTTGCAAGTGTTCATAGACGATACGCACACTTCAGCTGCCTTGTGGACCGTTTCGCTGATATCGCCGACCGGGTTTGCGCTTGCTATGGATAAAATTCTGGTGCTCGATATCTCCGGTCAGGGTGTCACTCTGGATAATCTCTGGACTGGACCGGGTATTCCAATCGGCGGTTCGATTCTCATGCTGGTTGTTGACATCCTGTTGTACGCCGCTCTGTCGTTCTACTTTGACTGTGTCATACCCTCGGATCACGGTACTAAACAACGGCCGTGTTTTTGTTTCAGTCGCCACTATTGGTGTAATAAGAAAGTACCGAAAGTACCGCTCCTAAACGGCGAGTCGGCCAACTCATTCGTCAACATGGACGAACAAAAGCGGGACATAGAGCCGGTTTCACGCGAGATGCGCGGTAAGGAAGCCATCCGGATAGTGGATCTTCACAAGACGTTTCACTCTTGCAGAAAGCCGGCCGTCAATGCGGTGAACGGCATCAATTTGACCATCTACGAAGGTCAGATCACAGCGATACTAGGCCACAATGGAGCTGGTAAGAGCACGTTGTTCAACATTTTGACCGGCCTTACCTCACCAACATCTGGAACGGTGTATATCTTCGGGTATGATATTCGCGACCCCAACGATATGACAATGATTCGCAGAATGACCGGTGTATGTCCTCAGCATGATATTTTGTTTGAAACTCTGACCCCGAAGGAACATCTGTACTTTTTCGCTGCCGTTCGAGGAATCGCTTTCAATTTAATAGATAGTGAGGTGAAGAAAACGTTACGTGATATTGATCTCTTTGACTCGGCCGAAACAAGAGTCAAGTATTTGAGTGGAGGCCAAAAGCGTAAACTTTCGGTGGGTATCGCGATCATCGGTGATCCAAAGATCATCATTCTGGACGAACCTACGGCAGGTGTTGATCCTTACTCAAGACGACACATGTGGTCTATACTGCAGAATCGTAAACACGGGAAGGTCATTTTGTTGACCACTCATTTTATGGACGAAGCGGATATCCTCGCAGAACGAAAAGCAGTTGTTTCGAGGGGGCGTCTCCGCTGTTGTGGATCGTCGTTGTTTTTGAAAAACAAATTTGGTGTTGGGTATCATTTGACCTTAGTCTTGGATACGTGTGCATGTGAGACGTCCATCACCAAGCTGGTTAATGAGCATGTGCCAAAGGCAGAAAAGGCTAGACGGCATGGCCGAGAGCTTAGCTATATTTTGCCACATGATGCTGTTAATTCTTTTGTTTCCCTGTTTGATGATATTGAGAAGGAAATTAAATCCAAGCAGATGAATTTAGGAATCTGTTCGTACGGTGTTTCGATGACTACCTTGGAAGAAGTGTTTCTGCATTTGGAAACTCAGCGTGAAGAAGAGCAGAAGGTAGAAATCGAGGAAGAAGAAGATGCTGCCTACGAAGATAGTTTAAGTAGAAAGGTTATGAAGAATAGAGCTTTGCCAAGAAGTTTATCCCTCCAGGAGAAAAGTAATAGCTATCAATCGTTGAAGAATGATACGAAAAATCTGCTAGAAGAGCAGAACATGGAAAACAAAGCCTCGTTACCGGACAATGGGTTGGATTTCGATACAATCATACCGGTCAATGGGCTGTCGTCCGATGTTGAGGCTGTCAGTAGAAGCGAGCGGAGCTCGGTCGTTGCGTCGCCCAATTCAAAAGCCCAGAGGAAAAAGCACAGCAGATCCCGAAACGGGGTCAGCAAAAGCACAAAAAGTATTTACGAGGATCCCACCCATACCTCGTCATCGGTTGTGAAATTGAACAGTCAAAACAAAACCAACTGGATGGACCTTGACGACATCGAGCTGAAACCGTCTTGTTCCAACACCATTGTAGCCCTACTAAAACTTAGAATTACAATACTTTTTCGTGACATTCAACGTCTATACCTGTTAATCATTCTACCGTTAGCATTCACTGCGCTAGGTTTATACTTGAACTCCATCCAGGTAATTTCGCCAGTGATGCGTTCAATCCTGCTAGACAACACTACGTACGGTAGTAACATAACCAAGTTTGCCGTACATGATAATACCAATAGACTGCTTTCACAACATACTCTTTACCATCATCACCAGTTGCAGCAATCATCACCCTCGCCGCCATTGCTGCTGCATCAGAAACATCATCAACATCAGCACAACACCCAACAACAGTCCAAAGAATCGTCATATCTCTATCATCGTTTCATTGCCGAACTGAAGCAATCCTCGAACGTTACCGAAGACTATAGCGGAAACTTTTCGTTGCTGCTGGACATGGCGCCGCACATGGCCGCATTCAACGTGAACTCTATATCATGGTCAAATGTGTCAATAACTACATTGTACAATGATACTACTCAACATAGTCTCCCAATAATCTTAAATCTTATAAGTAATACCTTGTTGCGTATGTTTGCGAATCTGGGGACGCCAGTGGGTCAGCAAGCTGTTTACCGTCATCAACGAATCGGTAGTAAGCAGTATGGCACCGTTGACGACGGAGAAGAGTTGCCACAGGCAGACGACGCGATGGATTCGACATCTTCGATAACGCCGTCGGTCGTTGCGACGGCTGTTGAATCGATTCTTAACATCGAAATGCATTCGCATCCATTTCAGCAGACAGCACAGCCCCAAGAGTTCAACATAGGTACGTTCTCGTCGGCTCTGTTTGTCGGAATGATCTTCGTGCTGATCCCGGTGTCACTGGCCGTCGATATGGTGTACGATCGTGAGATGAAAGCGAAGAACCAGTTGCGTGTGAATGGCCTCTCGTCGGCACTGTATCTATCAGCTTACTTTATAGTTCTGTCTGGGTTAATGCTACTGATATGCGCTGCTCTGCTTGGCTTGGTGTTTCTGTTCGATATTCCTTCCTTCAGACAGGTAATTTGGTTCTAGCTTTTGTTTGTTGCTTTAAAGTTGTTGGATTGATTTAATCTTATGTTTTTCAGCCACCTGCACTGATCACACTGGGTCTACTGGTGTTCCTGTACTCCCCTGCGGGGATTCTCTGTTCTACGTGCTTTTCCTACTTTTTCGACCGCACGGATTCAGCGCAGTCTATTCTACCTAATATTCTAACCTTTGTCGGACTGATCCCCTTTATATTGGTAGTGTTTTTAGATATGCTAGGAATTGGTAAGTTTCAGAGAGTTTTGACATTAAAAATGTCTTACTCCACTATCTGGGGCTAGGTGTCATTCTAAAATCTAAACTATCTCCCATGTAACGAAACTATGTAAGGTTTGCACGCTTATAACTCCGATATTACTAGATGGATTTTAATCATTCATACACCAACCGATTCAGAAACACCTAACTTAAATATTGGTAATAATTTAATATCTCCCCAATAAAAGTAGACTTTTGAAAATTGGTAAAATTAAAAAGTTCACAAAAAGCGGGAAAAATACCATTCGTGAGGCAGATTTCTCAGACACAGCCGTCAAAAGAGGGCAGCTTAGTTGCTCAATGAAACACGAAAAGTCATAAATAGAAGCAACGCATGTCCGTTTAAATCAGTTGTTGCTCTTATCCCACACGAGCAACGTCGTCTCCGGGCGATGCAATAAGCGCTATCGATTTTCGGTAACGTTGGCATTCGCACACACTCGCACCTAAGTGACTAAACCATATACGGTTAGTTTATAAATAGAGGTGACGCGTACCCGTTTGAATCAGTTTTTGTTCTTATGTCGAACGGGTAAGATCATGGCTACAGCGTCTGGGCACTACAATAAGCGGTAGACGCTATGCATTTTCGGCAGCGATGGCCGTGTGTGGATTTGTCGGGTACCAGCACGGTGTCACAGAATGATTTGCAAAGTGGGTGGGCGGGGTGGTTTGGATTTAATTCAATACGGTATGTGCTGCTTAAGAGTGTTGCGTTTGAAAAAAATATATTTATTTTTATGCATGAGTGTGCGTTGTAACTTGTTAATCCATGTTTACGGCGCTTTGTAGCTGCGTAGGGTAAAGAGCCAATTGGTTTTCATATTTCGGTTATATGTTTTTTATCAGTAAGGCATCTGCTTCTGTAGTTATTGTACTGTTCAGCAGCGTAGTATTTTATATAGGAGAGTACACTCAGGTTTTTTACGCGGATTTTGAAATTTACGCGGTTTTCATCAACGCGTTTTTTTAAATTTACGCGGTTTTCATTTACACGGCCTGTATCCCCTGCGTGAAAAATCTGAGTGTAATTGCATCGGAAACAATCACATTCCCAGCAGAACTTTTTGTTTTCTAATTTCAAACACTTTTGTTTCGTACTGCACACAACGGAAAATTTTAAAACAGAACTTACCGTCCCAGCAGCAGTTGAAGCGGGTGTTCTTTTTCGATTCAAATTCAAGCCATGTCTTAAGCGTTACTAGACTTAAAATTGTTTTCCCAGTTTATCCAGTCAGAATATCTGTCCTATCTGTATTTAAAACACAGTTCTAATTGCGTTTTAAAGTATACAACAAATAGAACGGTTGGGTATACTAATTAAAATTTTAAAATAAATCTGTTTTAAATTATGAAACAAACCGCTGTACTGAAGATATAATTATGTCAGTCCTATTACCACATAAAACACCTATATAACAAAAACGCTGCAGAATTGGTTTAATAATACAATGTTTACACTACAGAGTTATAAAACGTTATAATAATTAGCAACAAGAAAAATGTCACCAAGATAGCATAAAAACCCGTTTTAACTGATAGTGCGAACGTTGCATAACAATGTAATTTATCAAATAATTTCATTTTTCCACCACTAATCGATCAAGAAATACTTACACTTAAGATTGTTTACTTAAGTTCATTAGTACATTATTGAAAATTTAAATGGAAAATGAAATTTCATATTTTATGGAGAATCTGTATATTTCCGTTGGCGGGCGTGGGTTTCCTCATCACAGCTCTCAATATGGAACTTTTCTTTTGAATATATTTTCTGGACAGACCAGCCTATTTTTACTAGATGGATCAGCCAAATAATGCCAATCACCTAGTGAGATACTTGATTAATTAATAGATTACCGTTAAAAGACCTTCAATAAATTATGTTTTAATGGGGAGGGTATATAGCAAATTGTAACATATCAAAACAGGCGAGTGAACAAGAACGTGTGTCGATATGTGTGATAGATAAAAAAGCTATATTTTTAATGTCACCGTGGTCGTGTCCTGTACACAACCCTTTAATTTTTTTCCTTAAACGAAAAATCTGTTCAAATATTATTGGGTGAGATGATCCAGGGCTGTCGAGAGCCGCGTCGGGCCCCAAGGCTTGTAATACTGCCGGACCCTTTTAAACCCGAGACTTTAGTTCAACATGAGCTAGTATCTCTTCAGCCATGGGTAACTCGTGAGTCCGTGGTTTCTATTAGTCTCCGGTTGACTCTTATTGCCATATCCACAGATAGCGTGCCAAACAGGTGAATTTCGACAGGTTTTGATTCCGTGTATTCGTACCTCGTTTGTGTCATCGCCTATATATACAAAGGTACTGACTTCATGTTGCCACATATACAACAATATATTTCGTTACGCAAAACATACGCTTCTGCTTGATTGATGGTCTGGAACATAATCAGCACGCTATGTCTAACATAGTGAAATTGTAGGGTGTGCTTTTCTTAGCTCCATTTGTACTTTTAACAATGGATCTTAAGGAACGCCTCGAAAAGTAAACAGTAGTACAGTTTGACCACAATTGGCCAGAATCGTAGAATCGTCACTCATTTTTTTCGACATAGTGGGTTGGAATACGATATTTTGCTTCTACTGTGGCAAAGCGACACACGGATTGATTTATTTGCTGGTAGCGATGGAGCAGTTTTTAACTTTTGTTGTAAGCAAGATGAGAAGGTAGCATATGCAGCTCGAAATTTTCATTCAAATTTATTAACTCAAAAGGGTTGACAATTTACATAAGTTTATCTCATATTGAATCCAAGAAAACCGTTTCTAATCGTAGATTTTATGCAGGTTTTGTTAATAAACAATGTTATATGTCTAACGTAGGAGCCGGTTTTGATATGCTGTGAGAATATGTAGGACCCGACAATAATATAGACACAGAACGCTGTAATTATTTGCAAATTAAGCAACTGCGAATACAGCGGGCACCCGAGTACTACTGCGGTTGGCTGAACTGAACTGATTTGGTTTCTTTATTTCGCACATTATAATTGGGTTATTACAGACATCACAATCATTTTGGCGAGACCCAAAATCACCGTTCTATTTCAGCACAATGCAAAATTTCTTGAACGTACTTTATAGTACAATACAAAAATACAGAAATTATCCATTTTAATCACCGGTTAATTAAGGTTAGTCTACCTTCTCATCCCATTCGGAGTAGAAGCTAAAAATCGCTCCGCTATAGATACACGACAAAAACGACTGCAGACGAATTGTATTGCTATTGATTTTTGGAAATGTCGTGTAAGACCAGCTACTCGAGAAGTGAAACAATTACTAAACGTGCAGATTTGTGCTCAATCCGGGAGAAGTTAACGCCCTGCAAATGCACAATATCAAATATTCAGAAGCACAGTTATTCGTTTCGAGGAACAGCGTACAGCACACCAACGAAAGCTGCCACTTTAACAGCATATGTAGGCAAGGGCTCCAGAGAAATTCGCTTACATGAATTATCTTCATACACCCTTGACATCGTGATTAACAAATTGATGTCAAGGCACGGAGAAGTGGCCTCCATAACAGCTGAAACTTTGCCTTTTCTCGGGTGTCCCTAACGTTGTTCTTGTGGTGAGAATGTTTCCGTACAAGCCAACTCCTTCACACGTAACCATTTTATGCTGATCAACTGAAAGTGGGACGTTTTATCAGACAACACTGGTTATGCACCCATGGTAGATTCCTATGCGCGAATTCTGCAAAGATACCAGAGGCTGCACCACGGAAAGCATTGTACAAAAGCAGCTAAAAAAAGCCCGCCTACTAGAACCGTAAACATCACACCATTATCTTATGTCAAACCACAATCGGCTACAAAACCAATATCTACGGATCTGACAGGAACAAATATCCACTCAACCACAATCGCGCCCAGTGCCTCCTAGCGAACAACTGGCACCACCAGCAAAGAAGCGAACGTAGACGAGGACGGATGCGTTTGGCCGTGCGCTAGCATTCCTGTTTGAAGCTCTATTGCTTTCTTCGAAAATACTCTGAATTGGCTTCTCAATATTTTGCAGTGTATTCCATCGATTGAAGTAATAAAACTCGTTGTACACGAAGTAGACAACTAAGAACACCCTTAAGGCTCAAGTTACTTTCTTTGAGCATGTGTAAGAATTGAACGCTTGGATGTATGCGTATGAAAAATTGTGTACGACTTTGCCGCTGATTTGTCCTTATAAAGCATTCATTAAACTCGAAAAGAAGAAAATCAGTCCATTAATTAGATTATCAGGATTCAAATTATGCAAAATAGTTGGTTGAACTGGAGTCGACTGTTTACATTTTTTAGGTTAGGTCTATGGCTTTGCAGTATAATTTTTAAGCAAAAACAAACTAGTTTGTCTTCATCCGACGTTTCGGTCCGTTTGGGACCTTTTTCGAGGATTCGATAATTGTTGTTTTGTTGTCACATCTGTTGTTGTACAACAATGGATTGTCATATGATTTTTCAGGATCATCTGTTCCGATCGTGTGTAGTATTTTCGTGATCGAAGCGCTCGTCTTTTCTTCCTCTGAATTCGGCTTAGTCAATATCTTTCAACTAACTGCAGTTAGTTGAAAGATATTGGAATATCTATAGACAATATGATCTTAGCAATATGTACGAAAATCGTTCGCGATCAATTTCTGATAATTTGAAAGGAGCAATATGAACTCTGAATAGCCGGGGGATATTGCGTCTTATTAACAATGATCATTTCCACAGTTTGTAATACAAATCAAGCGTACAAAAAGAATAAAAGATATCTCAAATGGATGTGAAGAAATTCATTGCGAAATATTAATGACAAGTGGGCATCTCCACTCTCTCTATCAGACACGTTTCCATAGTACTGTACTGGATAATTTTGAAGACAGAACCAGGAGTGCGATTTTATGAAGTTATCAGTTTAGCTTCTGATGACCCTACATTTTTTGACAGAATGAAGTTCTGGAGAGTTGAAATATTTACCACTGTTATGTCAGTGATTCACTCAATATAGAATGGACAAAGGCTATGATGCAAAACCTTAAGGTCCGTTCGGGTTAAGTCTTCGGTTTGGATCAATACCTTGATCTAGATACTCCTAGCATGTTGTTAGTCGCCTCTTACGACATTGGAGCAGGTTCCCAGTGGTTTTATTCTTGGCTGAAATAGTGCAAACAAATTTTAGCCCGAAGGACACCACACGGCTTGTTAAAATTTTGCTACAATGGATGAAAAATATTTTTTTTTGTTATTGCAGCCTGTGATATAGACGATTTTTGTAATTAAATCCACATTATCCTTTAAAACCTTAAATTTTTAAATGACATTATCTCTCAAATTGTCCAATCTAGTTCAGCGATCTTAAGTGGACAAATGCGTCAAAATGTTGGCATTGATGCAAATTTTACTTACCATCCTTCAAATATGCAGCAAGATTTTTTTTAAGATAAACCGACATTAGACAGATATTGCTTCACTCTGAGCAAAAGACGTACCTACATGTACCGACGTTGAATTGTTTCTAATCTAATCGTTGTAAAGAGGAATGAGTGTGGTAAATGTTGTTTGTTCAGAAACTAAAACGTCAAACTGTTAAGCGCGATTTTTACTTCTTTTGAAATAATAACAATTTTCAAAAACCTATAATTTTAGTAGCTAACTCGCGAATCAATTTGTTTTCATATTTTTTGTCAAGCCGCCAATTTCTAGTCTCCTTGTGCGCTCGACGCTCCCTCATCTTTCTCGATTGAACACAGATAGCGAAAGCCTTCTGATGTCAGCAAGTTTATATTCTTGGTATAGATCGTGGTTCATTAGTATGTTCCACTCTCAATTCTCCCATACGCCGTCGATTATTGAGCGCAGAATTATTTTATAAAATCCATCGAGCACTAAAAAGCTCTCAACCGCAACTCATTGTCGTGCTGAGCAACAGAGAGTATCAGAAATTTGTATAGAGCAAGATTTGGACGTGTCCGCAACGAGAGTTCGATTCAATTCGCATCGGCTCCAATAATATCGTTCACGAGCCCTAGAAGCATCGTTTTCCACCTTTGAGTGTTATATCGAACAAGAACATGCTTCTCTGGTTATTCTGCCGCTAAGTTTTCACCCATCTAGCCGTATGTCACGATCAGTTTTCTTGGAAATTCTAGCAGAAGCGATAGCTGCCCAGTTCGTTTTGCTTCACTGAATCGTACGCTTTCTTGAAATCCACAAACAGATGGCGAGTCCGCTAGTCGTATTTTCGAAATTTTTCCAAGAGTAAACAACTGGTACGTAGTGTCATATGTTTTGGTATGCACCGTCAGACAATTTAGCCGACGGACGTAGTCTGTTTAACAGAACAAGTAACTCATAGTCGATATTGAGGATTGTTATGCCTAGATAGATATAACACTTGAGTATATGACCTTTTTAGTAGAGAGGGCATGCGGTCATCCAACCAATACGAAAGCATTACTTGTAAGTAGGGGTTGGTCCACTACTCGGGTTCTTATTTGCCCGGCGTACCCTTCTTTTCAGGGCGGCCTAGGTGCCTCTACAGAATTTCGGATTTTCGTAACAACAAAAAAATTAAAGGGTTGTGTACAGGACACGACCACGGTGACATTAAAAATGTAGCTTTTTTCAAGAGCGTGCAAATGAATTTTATCTATCACACATATCGACTCACGTTCTTGTTCACTCGCCTGTTTTCATATGTTAGAATTTGCTATATACCCTCCCCACCAAACATAATTTATTGAAGGTCTTTTAACGGTAATCTATTAATTAATCAAGTATCTCACTAGGTGATTGGCATTATTTGGCTGATCCAGCTAGTAAAAATAGGCTGGTCTGTCCAGAAAATATATTCAAAAGAAAAGTTCCATATAGAGAGCTGTGATGAGGAAGCCCACGCCCGCCAACGGAAATATACAGATTCTCCATGAAATATGAAATTTCATTTTCCATTTAAATTTTCAATAATGTACTAATGAACTTAAGTAAACAATCTTAAATTTAAATATTTCTTGATCGATTAGTGGTGGAAAAATGAAGTTATTTGATAAATTACATTGTTATGCAACGTTCGGACTACCAGTTAAAACGGGTTTTTATGCTATCTTGGTGACATTTTTCGTGTTGCTAATTATTAAAACGTGTTATAACTCTGTAGTGTAAACATTGTATTATTAAACCAATTCTGCAGCGTTTTATGTTATATATTCTGACTGGATAAACTGGGAAAACAATTTTAAGTCCAGTAACGCTTAAGACATGGCTTGAATTTGAATCGAAAAAGAACACCCGCTTAAACTGCTGCTGGGACGGTAAGTTCTGTTTTAAAATTTTCCGTTGTGTGCAGTACGAAACAAAAGTGTATGAAATTAGAAAACAAAAAGTTCTGCTGGGAATGTGATTGTTTCCGATGCAATTACACTCAGATTTTTCACGCAGGGGATACAGGCCGTGTAAATGAAAACCGCATAAATTTAAAAAAAACGCGTTAATGAAAACCGCGTAAATTTCAAAATCCGCGTAAAAAAACCTGAGTGTACTCTCCTATATAAAATACTACGCTGCTGAACAGTGCAATAACTACAGAAGCACGTTGTCAGATGCCTTACTGATAAAAAACATATAACCGAAATATGAAACATGAAAACCAATAGGCTCTTTACCCTACGCAGCTACAAAGCGCCGTGAACATGGATTAACAAGTTACAACGCACACGCATGCATAAAAATAAATAGGGTGATGAGCCTATTTGCGCCATGTTTCTATTATCACCCTACCCATTTGAAGCCGTTGGTTAGAGCAGTGTCTGCCATCTTTGTTCAACGCATTGAGTCAAATGGTGGCGCAACAATAGGGGCACTCGATTCGAGTTTTCATTGTGCTCAAACACGAGAATTTTACTGTTTTCAACGCATTTGTGTTATTATATTGGTTCTTATCAACGAAGCAAAGCGGTTGATGTCAATTTTTACGCATTCCATTGATTGTAAGGCAAGAAATTACCGAATTAGTGAGGCACCTTGCTTAGTATGGTGAAAATAGGCTCATCACCCTATATTGTTTCAAACGCAACACTCTTAAGCAGCACACACCGTATTGAATTAAATCCAAACCACCCCGCCCACCCACTTTGCAAATCATTCTGTGACACCGTGCTGGTACCCGAAAAATCCGCACACGGCCACCGCTGCCGAAAATGCATAGCGTCTACCGCTTATTGTAGTGCCCAGACGCTGCAGTCATGATCTTACCCGTTCGACATAAGAACAAAAACTGATTCAAACGGGTACGCGTCACCTCTATTTATAAACTAACCGTATATGGTTTAGTCACTTAGGTGCGAGTGTGTGCAAATGCCAAAGTTACCGAAAATCGATAGCGCTTATTGCATCGCCCGGAGACGATGTAGCTCGTATGGGATAAGAGCAACAACTGGTTTAAACGGACATGCGTTGCTTCTATTTATGACTTTTCGTGTTTCATTGAGCAACTAAGCTGCCCTCTCTTGACGGCTTTGTCTGAGAAATCTGCCTCACGAATGGTAATTTTCCTGTTTTTCGTGAACTTTTTAATTTTACCAATTTCCAAAAGTCTACTTTTATTGAGGAGGTATTAAATTATTACCAATATTTAAGTTAGGTGTTTCTGAATCGGTTGGTGTATGAATGATTAAAATCCATCTAGTAATATCGGAGTTATAAGCGTGCAAACCTTACATAGTTTCGTTACATGGGAGATAGTTTAGATTTTAGAATGACACCTAGCCCCAGATAGTGGAGTAAGACATTTTTAATGTCAAAAAGGGTAAACAAAACAAAATAAATTACTAAATTTACCGACTTTATTGTCCTCCAACTCTCCACTTTACTGTTGCTGCTGGTGACTCACTGCTGCGGGCGGAAAGGCTGGCGGTTTCCTCCGACCGGCCGGGACAACGACCGCGTTTTCCTTTGGTCGTTGGCTGCTCCGGCAGGGGTCTTTAACAATTAGCTAGGGAGGTGAGCTTGGCTCCTTTGTTGGAACCTCCCTAGCGACGTTGGTGACAAATCACCGGATTCACTTGCTCCCCGCAAGGAATCCTGGAAGACACCGCAGTGTTCTTCCCAGGTGGAGCCGTTGTCCTACCTGCTTCCCTCTCCTTGACTGTTAGCTGCAGAGGAGAGCAAGGCTCGTTCGACTTATCCTCTGCAGCGAGGGGCGAGCGCGTCGGATCCTTAACTGTTAGCCGGGGAAGCGAAAACTTCTTTCCAATTAGCTTCCCCCGACGGCGATCCTGCACCACTAAATTCACTTGTGCCCGAACCACGGGCCGGCACGTATGACGGATTTAATTTGCCGTCACACGCGCGCTGGAACGTTTTCTAGTGGCGGAAAAATCCTGAGAAACTTCTAAACGGACGTCTGTCTATCGCCGTGGTTCGTCACTTTCTGTCTTTTTTTTTCGTCACACAACCAACACCAAAAAAACGCACATCCCGCATAGCTGTCATCGCTATGGTAGAGTATTGTCCACACACTTTTTGCAGCGAGAGGAGAGCGGTTACCCGACTAAACCCTATGTTATTAATATACAAATATTTAACAAAAATTACTACATCTATCAGATCTACCAAAATCGTTCACAAACAAAAATATAAACAAAATTTAACGTAAAAAGCGAACGATCATATGGAACGTGGTGAGCATAACTTTACGTAAACAATACACTCTACGGAGTGTATACGTAAAAAAGGTATATTTTAACCCAGTGCTAAATTGTTACCCTGATACTTCATCTCTATCACGCAGTGGATTGCTTCGTACTACCGGTCACTTCCGATTTTTAGAAGTTTGAACAGGATTCCGTTATTGCCAACGGCCTTACTATTTTTGATCTCTCGAATTGCGATTCGCACTTCGCTTGACGTGGTTGGATTCATGCGTGACGAATGAAAAAAATACTTTTAAAGTCATGTAAATAAAAATAAAGTAAAAAAGTGGTTGGATTCAAAGCGTGTTAATCATTCTCAATCCTTATTGATAATTGTGCTATCTCTAATTATTGTTACGCTGTTCGATTGTTTGACATGGCTCAATGCGTTAGCTTAGGTGGGGGGGGGGGGTGAAGTGTAAAGGTTTCAGTGTGAAAAAAAACACTTCTTTTATGATTTTTTTTTAGAACTTTGCGTGAAGCAAATTTATTAAAAAACTTTTTGTATGTTATATTTCTATGCTAAAATATCGACAAGCGACTTGGTGACGAAGCTTTTTGTAGAACGTCTCTGAAAAAAACATGATTTGCGGCGTTACCTGCCATTCAAAAACTAACCGATTTCTTTCAAACTTTGCATACACATTCTATGTTAAAAAAAAAACCTCTACGTTGAGTTTTTGAGATAATTTTTCAATTATGGCTTATGGCCTTATTGTATGATCCGACAGACCAGGATGCTAGATGCATTCTACTTTAAAAAACGAAGCAACATATTATAACGACGGATTTTTCGTAAATCGTAATCGTAAATATTCTGCTAAAACCCTAATTTTTCCCCCGATTTCAGAGGTAAAAGCAGCCATCGCCTTGCACTACGTATTCTCGCTGCTTAACCCGATGTACATTCCGTACGCGGCGGTATACTTTGTCGATCGGGTTTACATCGCCTGCCGGCTAAGCTCGGCCTGCGCGGAACTCTCGATGGCACACTACATGACGGAGGAGATGATAGTGATGGTATGCGGATGTCTGCTGCACATCCCCATCTGGGCGTTCTGTTTGCGTATTTCGGATATCGTGAAAAGCGGAGGTCGCATGCGGGACATGTTTCATCGTGCTCCGGTAGAAAAAAAAATTGACGCGAGCGTCGAATCAAGTTTACACACAGGATTTCTCTTTCAGAGTGAGGAAGATATTGTGACGGAAGAGCAATGCATCGGCGAGTACGAGGATGAAGATGTGCGAAATGAAAGAGCCAAAATATTTCGTCTCACTAGTCAGGAGCAGGCAAGCCAAACGCAACCAGTAGTTTTGGTGAAGGTTGTTATTGGGTAGCATTCTGACTAACGCCAAACGTACTAAAGTATCTTATTTTCAGAGCCTACGAAAAGAATTCTCGCAAGAATCACTGTGTTCGTCATGCTGCTGTTGCTCAGACGACGAACCCCCTAGAAAGAAGGTATCCGTCCGAAGCCTTTCGTTTGCCGTGGATGCCGGTGAAGTACTCGGTTTGTTGGGGCACAATGGTGCTGGAAAGACAACCACCATGAAGATAATGACCGGAGAAACGGTACCTACAACGGGAATGGTTCGTGTTGCCGGTCACAGCATTACCATCAATCAGGATGATGCGTTCAAGACGCTGGGCTACTGTCCGCAACATGATGCGTTGTGGAAGAACATTACGGTACGGGAGCACTTGGAGCTATATGCTCGTATTCGGGGTGTCTGTAGGAAGGATTTGAATCGTCTGGTTACCACCTATCTCACTGGACTGCATATAAACGAGCATGCTAATAAGCAAACTCAGCACTGCTCCGGTGGAACTCGTCGGAAGCTAAGTTACGCAATGGCGATGGTTGGGGCTCCTAAAGTGGTTCTGTTGGACGAACCGTCCACAGGGATGGATCCCAAGTCGAAGCGATTCCTGTGGGATACAATATTGGCAAGCTTCCATGGTAAACGATGCGCAATGCTGACAACTCACTCGATGGAGGAAGCGGATGCTTTGTGTTCACGTGTCGGTATTATGGTGAAGGGCGAACTGAGGTACTTCCAGCGTAGATACAGCACATTGTGCAGTAGTTTAACTATTCTATTTGTTCGCAGGTGCCTTGGTTCCACACAGCACTTGAAGAATCTGTACGGTGCGGGTTATACGCTGGAAATTAAGTTGAAGCACGTCGAAAGTGTGTACAGTGAAACGCCTATAGAAAGTCAACCTAGCAGCAGCCAGGAGCAGCTACAGTTGGACCAGAGCGTAGATCACATTGCTGCGACTCCGGTCATCAGTAATTGTATCGACAATCGATCGATGGCGTTGCGTAACTTCGTGACAGATCTCTTCCCTAGTGCCACGCTGGAAGAAAGTTTCGCAGACCGGCTGGTGTACTCAGTGCCACAGCAGGTCGTCAGTTCGCTGGCGGAGTGTTTTTCACGACTCGAGAAAGGTAAGTGTGATTGATTGCTGCTTTGGGTTCCTCGCTTGTTGTTAACCGATGTCGCTGGGATGGGGTAGCGTTAATTGATTGTGGCCTACACCTATATAATAGATTTACCTATCTATACTCCCGAACAGCCAAAACAGAACTGGACATCGAGGAATACTCATTTAGTCAAACCACGCTCGAGCAGGTGTTCCTGAAATTTGCGCACTACGACGAAGAAACCTCCAACGTGCAGTAGTGCGTCTGTCCCGAGCTTCCGACGCAAGGCGACTGTACGCTGGGCGTGTGCGCGCTTGCCAGATTGGGACGCGTTGTTTCTGTATAAATGATAAGCTAATAACTAGCGATAAGTAAATTTAATTGCAAAGTAATTATTTAATTATAAAAAAAATAAAAGCATCTTATAAAGACAACATGAAAAAGGGAAACCCAAACCAGCTAAATTGATTAATCGTAACGAATAACTCTAAATTACAAAGATAATAAAAAGTGAAATTACAATAAGACAAAATTGAAAACAACAAAAAGACATGGAACAAGTGACAAAAGACCCACGGGAGTAATCATAATACGAAATTTAGATTACCTACACGAGGGGAAAGTGATCCAAAAAATGAGGGCTAAATCGTAGAATTTGATTTACATCTGTGATTTATTACGTTGAGTAAACCAAAAAATTGATAAAACCCGAACGGTGAAAACATACGGTTCAATAAAATTGCAAGATAATGAGTTGTTCTAGTCCAAACAGAAGAAGAACGACAAAGAAATCCTGAAGAAGCGGTGTCGGTCGTAAAAAGTGATGATGAGTCATGCTCTACCACTGACCATGCGATAGACTTGGAACGGCCAACTTCTCCAAGCAGAAGGGGCAAGATTCTTCACATTTTCTTTCGAGCCTGCCTGGCCCTAGTTTTCTGTTCTAAATATATATCTGATTCGCTCTAGAATACCTATCCGGTTTTCAATTTCATAGTATTTGTTTCTCTTAGTCCTAAGTTTGCAGAAAATAGCCAAAAAATGATCAGGTAGAACTTTGCGGCATTTAAAATATAGTAGCATAAAATCTCTATAATTGAAATAAAAAATATCCTGTCCTTTCCCATTTTATCCACAACAAAAAACACATTTTCGTCGGTGATGCTAGGTTTATCAAACCAAAATCCACTCACTCACCTTAACCAACAAAAGCAATAACCGAAATTTTTTAAATTGCTTTCAAACAAACCAAACTTAATGCAATTAGGAACGAAGCGAGTGATTAACCTGATTAGGATACTGTGAGTGTGGTCTTGAGCAGGCAAACAAGACTACTTGCTGTGAACTTTTCAGGAAGGAGTACTGTGTCTACTTACCCGCATGTTCAGTTAAAATAGATGGAGTATTCAATGACATGGAGCGCACACGCAGAGATCAGTTCAGTATGTAGCTATTTTCGGTAAATTTAAGTCTAAGGGAAAAGAATATTATGAAAATTGAAAAACTGACAGGTATTCTAGAGCAAATCAGTTACAAACTTAGAAAGGAGAACTAGAGCCAGAGTGCTCAGAAGTGTACGCGAATAAATCCTTCACTTATATGCAGTTTTTGGACGTAACGTATTATCGCCCGATTTTTGGTTTAGAAAATACGCACAGTTAGAAATGCGAATGAAAAGATTGATGAAAGCTAATGGGCATCGGCGAAACAACGAAAGTAACATCGATGAGCAACCGAGGCTGGTCGTCAAACGATTAGATAACGTAGTTCTCACAAGTATCCTATGTCATTCCTCCACGCGAGTCTAACTCTATTGATGACATTTTATCCTTAGATCGGCGACGACTGGGTGCTATCAGCCTACTGCCGATAGTAGCAGAATGAGAGGGCGCGAGCGGATCTAAGCGTGAAAACACTACCGTGAAAAGCGGTCTTGTGGCAACGGTTATCGCGACATAAAACATGTTGTCTGGTCGCGCGCCAAGTTTTGGAGTACCAGACCTTAGCTAAACGATTCTCTTTGGGCCCGCGGATTCCCAACAAACGTTCCGGACCGGGATGTGCTGGCTATTCGCGAGATCCCCTATTCGATTCGATATCTTTTTTATGTCATTCACAATACCCTACTACGAGATTGTTAGAAAATCTTATGCTGCAATACTGGAATTCCAATGCTAACAGCGGTATTAAGACCACCGCGAGCTAATTTGATCCAGTCCTAACCAGTATTGTATTGCCACAATAGATCTAAGTACTGGTCGCAGTGGTTCGTCTCCAACAAAAAAACAGTATTGAACTAACTCCTGATTGGTCGTTTTGCCAATCAAAAGCGTTCGCAAAATTTTCTAAAAGATTTTTTCTGGATAATTTGCATAAACATCAACATTACTTGCAAAATAATTAAATGTTTTAAATGATGATATAGTTACGCAAAATGCCAATAGAAATACCAATAAAAATAAAATTTTAAATCCAGCTAGATTTATAAATTCTTGGTTTAGGTGCGATCTTTGGGGTACAATTATTTCAGCAATTGTGAAAAATATGCAAAAGGAAGCGTGAAGCGATGGTCGATTGTTGTGTTTAAGGTTGAACAGAGAATGGGCAAAAATCGAAAACGAAAAAAGCAGTTTTTTTCTACGCCGTGTGTTAGATCTTCATAAAAATCAATCAGCAGTATTGTAACAACGTTCTACATAAGCTGATTGATTTTTATGAGGTCTAACGGTGTGGAAAAAACTGCTTTTTTCGTTTTCAAGTTTTGCCCATTCTCTGTTCAACCTTAAATTTTCGACAGGTCCTAGTAGAGAAAATTAAGAAGAGCAAGAAGTCAGTTGTCGTCTTAGTGTATAATTAATCACGAAGCGAGATAATGGCATTAAAAGCGCCTGTGGTAGAATATTTAAATCATATTAAATTTCAACAATGTCTGTACTTTCTCGGTGTCGGAACAGAAGTCATATTTACAATTATTTCAATTTGTAGTTTCGTAGTTTCAAGAGCTTTATATCGTTAAACAAAGAAATTGGCACTGTCAAACTAACGCAAATGTGTCGAGACGAATAAACAAACTGAAGGAAAAGTTTCTAATCGTATTCTGGGCAAACTTTTTATAAGATTTGTTTTTTCATATTAAATAAAATAAACATTTTCCACGCTAACTCCCTTACTAACTTTCAAAGTTATGCTCAAAGCCGGAGAGTAGCAATATTTTCAGGTACTCACAAAGCATTGTATGAAAAAAGCATATGACGAGCCACTCCATTGGACATATTGATGGGTACGTGGTCACTAAAGAGGTTAGAATAACAAAGACTTCAGCTTCTACAGCTGAATTGCGATTCCAAACGGAACATGGCGTCTCCTTGTTATTCTAGTTTCTTTAGTGGTCACGTATTAATGTCATAAGTATTAAAATATAAAAATTGGAATATGATCAATATGTCGGTTAGAAGGAAATCAAAGTGTCTGCATCAAACTTCATTAGCAAGAGTGAAAATATATTCAAATTATTTTACAAATTCTAGAAATCCATGACGCATGCCAAACTTTCGAATGAATTTCTATACATCGATAAGAATTCGAATTCGTTAACTGACAATGAACGTAGAGGAAGATCGTCTGAATCGAGTCCTAGGTCCGAATCGTTCGCTGAATCGTCCAAATCGAATCGCAGCAATCTTTGAAAAAGTAGACAGCACATGGTGATAAACGTCAGTGAAAGGTTTTCTTCACCGGACCAAGTATTTAGCATTTTATTAATTTCCTGTGAATTTTAAATCCTTTCTGAAGTGTAATAATTATTAATGGATTTCGAATCTGTTAGTTAAACAAGTGCAGGTATCTGTGAGTTGTCAGACGTGGTGTGCAATACAAGTTTTGAATTTATATAAGAACGCTCTCAGTCTGAGAGCATCTTCTATTTTCCAATTAGGATCGGATCAATTTAATTAGTTTGTACGATCGCTTGTGTTCATGTTGCAGCATAATGTAGGTTCTAGTTTGGTAAGTAATTTTCACGATGGATTTATTTTTACCGCCAGATGAACAGGCGACATTGAAAAGATAATTGTAATTGTGTAAGTTATCGAAAGAGGAACATACTACCATTTCCTAATAGTCGATTTTTACATAAAATCTCACGGTTTCAAAAAATCGATTTTTTTCTTTGCTTAATTTAAATATATATGTATGTGGGAATACGTCACAGAAAAGATTTGGTGAAAATCATATTCATTGGCATGTTTCTGGGAACCGAATGGTACCAATTTCCGGCCGTTTCTGAGATACTAAGCACGGCGCACCTCCAGCGCCATCTTAAGACTACGCGGGGCCCCTGGGCACTCCTGAGCTATAGGACCCCTATAATTGAACAGGTATAAAAAGCTGTAGTAATAGGATGATAAAAAAGATTCCCAGCTTTACGGTATCGTTTCCAGTCTATACCACTCGAAGACTCTTTTCTAAATTTAAGCCAAATCAGTCAACCGTGTTGACATTACTTTGAAAATAAAGTGGGATTTCGATTATACTGAGAGCAAAGACGATTTCGAATTCCACACCGAGGGTGCCGATGTCCAAAAATCTGTGGGATTTTTCAATCAGACACGCACAATCGTACGGAATTCGGCGGAAAATCAGAATAAACGTATTACACACGCGGTACAGTTAAGACTCGGCTTTTATTCTTATGCTTTTGTTCAGAGTGATACAGGAAGTAGAAAAAAAAAACGCTTTTAATCCACCTAACAGTGTGATGAGACATTTCTTATAACTCTTATCACTCTTCGGATATTATATCTTTTGAGAACATTTATAACTTGATGCTTCGCGATGTTTTTGATAACACATACTACATGGGATTATGGCAGGACACAGAGAATCGCTCAAATCAGCATAGGACAACATCAGTGCTAGAAATCTCAAACCAAATCAATGGGAAAGCGAAAAAATGGCCCATAAAATAGACATACCAACGAATTTTTGTTAATGCTCTGTTAATAAAATATCTAAATTGTGGTGGGAAAACTGAATTTTCCTAAAGGGGTTATATATTGTACTGAGCCAAAAAAATCGAAATTTTTTTTGAATCGATTTGAAGTTTATATTTTACTCAAATTTCCAATGCGACTGCGAACTAAGAAATCAACGCTTTTTCTTGAAAAGGGCGATACTAGCAGTGATACCATTCAAAGAAAATCAACAGTGAATATTTCCAGACTTGGTTTTATTTCCTATTTAAGAACTATTGTGTTTTTTTACATCCTAGATTGCATGATTCAGTGATCGAAACCCAAAACTTCATAAAGTATTTAAAATTATTAAATTAAAATTTGTTTTTGCTATTCAAATTGACAAAATGATAGTATCGCCCCTTTGGCGATTGTTTACTTTTTCGGTCCCACCTATCAGCATTGAAGTATCGCCCTCACGTTTTTTTACAATAACTACCGTTTTACACCGCCGATTTCGTCCGGGTTTTTTCAATAGCGATCATTGTTACTATTTACAGCTGGTATCAGCTTGATAATCCAAAAAAAAAAATACGAAAATAACAGTTTCGCCTCTAAACTGCTAGCAAAAAAAGTATCGCCCTGTTTGTTTGCATGGAGCGTGGAGGGCGAAACTTTAAATAAACAAACAAAAATACAGTTTCGCCCGTTGTATCTTTTGTAAACTACAGCAAAAGATAGAAAGAAAGCAATATCGTAGAATCAAAATTTTTAGGTTAATTTGTTGCGTTTCAAAGCCCTCATTCGCATGTATGAAAAAAGCCTTATGTTTACATTTGTAATTATCGCCCTTTTCACAAAAAAGCGTTGAAATGAAATCGCAGCTCCTGATATCACGCTATCTCAGAAGTGCATGCGTGCATAGTTTCAAATTTTACTTCGACATCGACTTTTTCTAAAGGTGACTTCCCAGTCTCCCAGTATCCTTGATTTGAATTATTATCGCTAATCCTAATGCCAAAGAACAAATAAAAACCTCTCGAAAACGAATCGTTTGGGAAAATCATCATCATTACTGGAATTTTCATTTTCACGAATCTTTTCGATAACCTTCCGTCACTTGCGTTAATGCACTGGGTGTACAGTGCTCTGAAAACCTAGCGAAGTCGTCTTAGGGCACCAGCGGGTCTAATTCAGAGCCATCTGCGCGGCGAGTTAAATCTGTAAACAATACTAAAAATCAATTTCTATTCCATAATTTTCAGTTCAGCAATTCAGGAGATTGTGTTCACCGCAAGCCATGAAAAATAGACTACGTTGTGAAGCGATGGTCACTATTTATTAAAAAATCACGGTTAAATAAAAAATAAAACTATTAAAAAATTTCAAATAGTTTATAATTTTCACAAACATATTAGGAAAAATTGTTTAATAAGCTTTCGTAATATTGTGTATGAAAAAAGCTGAAAATTTCAGTATTTTCTCTATCTGCAACATATAAACCCTTAAGTATACCAATTAATTGGTATACGAATTGGAATAGGTTCGCCAAATTTTGGAAGAAATCTATAAAATAACCCCTTGAAAGCTACCTAAAAATTGTTGTAGTTCGATGCAATAAAAAAATCCCCGAAAATGAAATGCAATAAAGACCCATTTTTATCAACCTCATGGTGTACTTTAGGCTGACAAAATGGGGACATTGACTAAATCGGGCAATTTTTTTCTTTATAATAAACTGAAGCTGTTAAAATATTCTTCCCGTCCCTTGATGTAGTCTGATAATTATTTCTGATTATGATGAACTTTTTATTTTTGCATATTTCCATCTTCATGATAAGGAAAACATGCTCAAGAAAGAATTTACTCGAATTCAGTCTTATTCGTCTGCTAGAGCGCATCAAACATATGTTCATATTTGGATGATAAAATCGGGGTTTCAATGTATTATAATAGATATTCAGCATTCGAAGAAGTTTCTTGTGAACGAGTGCAGAACGAATTTGTTTCTACTTACTTGAAGTCAGCGGCGTAGCCAGAAATTCTGTTTAGTTGGAGTTTGGTGATAATCGATCATTCTGTCCAAACGGCATAATTCCTAAACAGTAATTTTTAAAGTTTTAAAATTATGCAGAATTAATTTTTCAGAAAATAGTAACAGAGTTCGTGTCTTTAGCGAATTTGTTGAGACCTGAGAAAATTCACCATAAATACTTCTTGGACGATATACCGTCAAAATAATTTTATCAAATGATGCGCTGTTTAACGTTTGTAAAACTCATCGAAGATACTAAACCTCCGAAATTGGCGGTTTCAAAATGATGTTATCTTGACCTTAAATTACTGTTTTTGACCTATACATATAATTGGTCATACAACAAAAATCAAATTCCCATCAAAATCGATCAGGACCTGCTAGAGTCGAATGGAAATCGTCATTTTTCATAAATTTCTCTCTACATTCGGAAAGTGTTATCCTCGTTATTAATCATATTACGTTTTCGTCTCAACTCGACGCATTCCCAAAATAAAAACCTGTTTTAATCCACCTAGTGGTGCAATTGTGCTTGTTTCATTTGTCCAGACTACGATTACATGGCTGGTTATGTTCAATACAATGGTGGAAATGAATATTTCATGTTCAGTACGATTTACACATACATACAATGGATCGACAGCCACGATCTTGAGATACCATGTGATACTGAAACATCGCTTGAAACCAGCGGCGGATCATGGAGAAAGATCCGGGAGGTCCAGGTCCTGCCGAAAATTTTCAACTTGTTAAGAAATTTTAAACTAGTTGTAATTTTAAAGTAGCAACCCCTCACTGCATACTCCCTCCGGGCCGGTATGATTGACGATTTTTAGAGTGATTGCATAACCTTTCTATATGAGAAAGGCAAAAATGTACCAAAGTCCAAAAAAGTCAATTTTTGTCAAACATCTCAATGTTTCATGCATTTTAAAGTCATTTGGCATCAAAAATACAAATTTGATTTTGAATTTTTTTCATTTCAGTTTATATGGGAATTTGCTGTGTGATTGCACTCTTCAACTCGTAACTCCGGAACCGGAAGTCCAATCAATAAAAAAAATCAATAGCATGGGAAGGTTGTACCTTTCATTTGAGACTAAGTTTGTGCAAATCGGTCCAGCCATCTCTGAGAAACAGAGGTCACATTTTTTCCACATACACACATACACACACAGACATTTTCCGATCTCGACGATCTCAGTCGATTGGCATATGACACTCGGCCCTCCGGGTCGGGATTAGATTGACGAATTTTAGAGTGAATGAGAAAGGCAAAAACATTTTTAGCAAATGTTGAAAGTTATGCATTTTTTTGGTGAGCAGTTCTATGTTTCATAGACATTAAATCAATTTTAACTTCGCATCCTATTAAATAAAGACCCTTATTACAGTACATCTCTACAAAAACGAGCTCAATTTGAAAATAAATCTGATCATTATGATTGATTACAGAACTCTGGAATTTTCTATTAGAATGTTTTCAGGCAGGACTATTAGACAACTGTGAAATCAAGACCAATATATCAGCTACATATCAGGACCCCATTCCGACAATTTATCAAAAGTCCTCATGATGTTTACAACAACAGGTTATCAATCTACGGATCAGATAATTGTTATTGTAATATTGAATTAAATCAGTCTGCATCAATAAATTTTCAACTTCAATCCAATATTTTTCTTGGGTGGGGGGGGGGGGGTGTGGGGTTGTATGGTGTAAAACCCCAAAACCTTCTCTTGGCTACGCCGTTGCTTGGAGTTATTTACTTCGCTTTTCATTTTCCGATATGTTTCAGATCGATCCGATGGTCATAAGTTAGAAAAATTGCAGTCAGAAGGTTAGCACAAATGAACATTTTTGCACTGATAAGTTATCAAGTTCCTTCCAGACAACTTGGAAGTATTCGGTATCGGTTTTATCGAAATAATGTTTGGCTTATTTCAATGGATTATTACTATATTGAACAATAAATAGGCGACAAAGAGAAATCCCCAAACAATAAGCCATAACTTTTAAAGTATTCAAAATAGATATTTGAAGTCTTCAGTAAAGTTATTCGCAAAAATAAGAGCTACAAATTTGCTGAAGGCATAATTTCGATATAATCACTTCCACGAAAATTTGTGAAAATATCTCACTCATAGGGGGATTAATCAGCAAAAGCACAATACCAAAAGAAAGGGCATATTGCCTCCATTAAATTCTCCGAAGATACTATTGACCTAAAATAAGCCGTTTTGGCGTTAATAATAGATTACATGTTTTTGGTCATATTTCTGGCAATGGGAAATGATAAAAATCTTTCGTCCGCATTTAATATTAAATATCTCTTTTGATAATAGTCCGATTTCAAAAATCTATAGCTTGTTCGAAAGGTATTCGTTAAAGCTGTCTAAAAACATATAAATTGTTAATCTATATTGTCAATTTCGGCAGATAATTTAAAAAAACTGCAAAAAACGCCTTTTTTACGCATTCAAACATTTATATCTTGGAAACTAAACATCAGAATCAAAAACAAATTATTAGCGTTCATACTGTTTTTTAGTTCTTTCATTTAAAATTGGTTTGGATAAGATCGGTTCAGCCATTGCTGAGAAACACGAATGAGAATTTGTTCGTTACATACACACACACACAGACACACACACACACACACAGACATTGTCCCAAATCGTCGAGCTGAGTCGATTGGTATATAAGACTCGGCCCTCCGGGCCTCGGAAAAAATCTTGAAAGTTTGAGCGAATTCTATACATTTCTTTTATAAGAAATGTAAAAAGATACATGAAAGAGAAAATACACTGTTATGCGCAAATGATAAGATTAACTCTAAAGCTTATAGAAGCCGTGTTGCTAGTATCGCTACACTCCTCCTCAACACTGGCTTCCTAATTCTCCAGGCCACTCAATCGTCGAAGTTGTTCAACTCGTATACGTGCCACTGGCTTGGTGAGCAGATCAGCAACCATTTGTTCTGATGGGCAGTACACGTACTTGATAGCTCCAGTTGTATTCAAATCCTTGACGAAATTGTACTTCGTATCGATGTGCTTCGTCCGGTTGCTAAATTTTTCCGACTGTATCATTTTTAAACAAGATTGGTTATCCTCATACAGCTGAACCGTGTGAACGTCCTCACCCAAATCACGTAAAAGTTGCTGAAGCCAAATCGCTTCTTGCGATGCCTCAGACAAGGCTACGAATTCGGCCTCCGCTGTGGATAAGGATACACAGGTCTGTTTGCGGCACGCCCATGATATTGTACCGCCACAAAACTTGAACAGAAATCCACTGTTTGATTTGCGATCCATTCGACATTCAGCCCAATCAGCGTCAGCATGACCTACCAGTCCAGATTTATCTTCACGACGACTCAGTCGAAGTTTTAGATTGATCGACCCCTTAAGATAACGCACAATTCTTCGCAATTCAGTCCAGTCTCGTTGTGTAGGATTTGAAAGTTTTCGGCTAAGAATCGACACAGGAGCTGCTATATCAGGTCGGCTATTCACTGCAACAAACAGCAACTTCCCCACTAACCGTTGATATTCCGAGTTATCTGCAAGAGGTTTAGCTTCGGTGTCCTGTTTGAAATAACCAACATCAATGGGAATCTTAGATGATTTGGAATCGTATAAGCCAGCTGACATAATGATATCCGCTATGTACTTTTGCTGCGAGATGTGGAAATCACCGAAACTATCGCGTTCTACTTCAATGCCGACATAATTACGAACTTCTCCAAGACTGACGATTTCAAAGTTACGAGCTAGTGTCTTGCTAATCAATGTAATGATTTCTTCCTCCTCACTGGCGATAATCAGATCATCAACGTAAACCAAAATATAACAGCGTTTATCATTCACCATTTTGCTATACAAACACGGATCCGCGTTGCTTCTCTTGAAACCGCCACCTTCAAGTACATGATGAAGTTTTATGTTTCACGAACGAGCACTTTGCTTTAATCCGTATATGCTACGTTTCAAACGGCAGACCTTGCGTTCAGCACCCTTGACGGCAAACCCCGGAGGCTGACGCATTAACAACTCCTCCTCAAGGTCGCCGTTTAGAAATGCAGTTTTAATGTCATACTGTTTAACGACCATTCCTCGCTTCGCTGCAACAGACATGAGAGTTCTAAAAGTAGTCTGACGAACAACGGGTGCGAACACTTCGTCATACTCACTTCCATATTGCTGGTTGTAGCCTTGCGCTACGAGCCTGGCCTTGAATCTGGTAATCTTCTCGTCCGCAGTGCGCTTGAGTTTAAATATCCACTTGCACCCCAATATTCGCTTTCCTTGTGGGGCATCGACCAACTCCCAGGCATCACAGCTATTAATCGATTCGAGTTCATCCAGCATCGCTTTCTTCCAGTTTGCACTATCCGCACCTGACAGCGCTTCCTTTAGTGTTCGGGGCTCCTGCTGAACTGCAACTTCCGCCGAACAAGCATACCGATTTGGTAATTGACTCTTGGTTGTCCTGGTTGACCTTCTCAGTATATCTTCATCATTAGCAGTCGTTGCATCCTCCCATACGTCTGGTTCTTCTGGCTCTACCACAGCTTCTTCATTTTGCTCAATCACAGCTGGAATCTCTGCCGCAGTTTTCGATAAGGGTACAACAACTTTGCTACATGGGAACTGATCTTCTGCTTCAGACACAAAACTATTCAAAAATTTCACATCCCGATTAATCGTGATCCTTCCAGTCGAAACGTCGATCAGACGATATGCTTTTGAAACCTCGCTAAAGCCCATAAACTTAAGCTTTCTCGCCTTGTCGTCTAGCTTGCACCTTTTTTCTTGCGGAATGTAGCAGTACACGTCAACGCCAAATGGATGCACGTGACTGAGATTCGGCTTTACTCCATGCCAACGTTCATACGGCGTTACTGGAATTGTACGAGAAGGAAGACGATTTTGAAGATAGTTTGCTGTTACTATGGCTTCACCCCAGAACCGGTCATCAAGCCCTGCCTGAATCAACATGCAACGGGTCATTTCTACAAGATACCGGTTTTTACGCTCCGCAATACCATTTTGTTGAGGAGAATGCGGTGCGGTGAACTGACCAATTATGCCATTCTGCTTCCAAAATTGACGAAAATCTTCCCCAGTGTACTCTCCACCGTTATCCGAGCGAAGTATCTTAGGCCTCCTACTAAACTTTGTGGTAATCATCTCAACATACTCGCGCAGTTTCTCCAGTGTCTCCGATTTTCGCTTCAGAATATAGACAACTGTATACTTGCTAAAGTCATCCACAAACGTAAGAAAATAGCGCCTCCCGCTCAACGTTGCTGTACGCATAGGTCCGCAAATATCCGTGTGAATCAGATCCAAAACGCCCGACGATTTGCTGTTGGACGCTTTTGGGAACGGCACTCGGTGCATTTTTCCACGAATACACACTTCACACTCTTCCGAACAGTTGCATTCTTTAATCTTCATACCCGATACCATTAATGGGAGCTTCTTTAGTGCGTCACTGTCTCTATGTCCAAGTTTGCGGTGTCATTCATGAATGCACTCGGCGGTCTCGGTCACCAGCGATACCGTTTCATTCAGCAATTTCATTACGAATAAATTATTCCAAAGTTCGGCCACTGCACCAACTGTCCCGTTTCGGCTGATAGTCGCACCATTTGCATCAAAGTTCACTTTGTACCCTTTGCTTACTAACCGCTTCACTGAGAGTAAGTTTGCTTTCATTTCAGGCACCAGCAACACATTATCTACTGTGATCACACAACCTTTGTTCACATTGTCAACAGCAATCAATTTCCCGGAACCTCTTCCTACGGATCTTACTTTCATTCCGTTAGCGACACTCACATCTTCTCTGACACTGTTATCAAACGATCCAAAAAAATCACGACTGTTCGCAATATGGCACGTCGCACCGGAATCTAGAATCCAAACACCCGGTACTATATCACCGGCTGCAAACGCCCAGTCGATCTGCACAGCACTGTTAGCCTTATTATCAACTTTTTCATCCTTGGGTGAATTTTTCTTCTTGTTTTCCTTCCACTTCTTCCACTTATC
Organism: Topomyia yanbarensis; assembly: GCF_030247195.1. NCBI lineage: Eukaryota > Metazoa > Arthropoda > Insecta > Diptera > Culicidae > Topomyia > Topomyia yanbarensis. The sequence goes on along the minus strand of NC_080672.1, from coordinate 42,817,381 downwards.
ACAGCTCGCTTTCTTATGGCCCGGCTTTTTGCAAAAATAGCACAAAACTTCCCTACCGGCTGCAATATGCAAAGCTGCATGTGCATTTTTATCTCCGTCCGTTCGATTTGCCTTCTTCAACCACTCGTCGATTAATTTGCCTTTTACGAGATCTAAGGTTAAATCTGCGTCCGGCCTCGCTTCTAAAGCTGTCACTAGAGTCTCGTACTCTTCTGGCAGGCTACTAAACAAAATGGCCACCAACCACTGATCGTCTAAAACGGCATTTGTTTGCAAGCCGTTTAATTTTTCCACCAAATTCGTCAGCGTTACAATGTGTGCCTCCATATCACCGTTATGCTCCAACCGGAGACAGGCCCGACGAGAGGGGGGGTCAGGGGGGGCAACTACCCTGGGGCCCGGGTCTGTTTTGGGGGCCCGCATTTTTAACTGAATTATATTTATTTTAGTTTAATTGTTGAAGTTTATTGTTTCTGTTGACACTGCAATTAAATTACAATTACAATTACAATCAAATACGTTCCAATCGTTCCAATGGTTTTGTGAAGTACGTGAACGTAACCCAATTAGATTAATTTAACAGTGCAATTGAACCATTCGGGTTTCATTTATCGCAAGCGTTTTTCAAAGTGTGCAGAATGAAGTGGTATACAATTTATCATATTCTTAGCTAACTGTTACTAATAAAAGTTGGATATTTTCGGAATGGGGTTGACGAGTAGATGACGAAAATCAATGTATGAAGCCATTTTAAAAACCAAGATGGCGAATTCCAGTTAAGACATCATTATAACCTAAAATATTAACGTTTTCGAAATAAGATAATCATATGATAGATATAGGAATAGTGATTTCTGATGCGAATGATATGATTATAGAAAACTTTTCTCAACCAGAATACGCTATATTGGCCTTCAAAAGGGCATCGCACATCTACTCGTCAAACCCGCTTAAAAATACCCTCATAGTTTATACAGATATTGTTCGAAACAGCTCCAAGCCGCCCTAATAGAAAAAATATATACGCCAACTTTAAGCCATACAGTCCAACGATTCCACATATTGTTTGGATAATATCCTGAACAGGTCGTTAGGCTCTTGGATCATAAGATGTTTATTAGGGCATTTCTATCATCTACTCGTCAAGCCCGTTTCAAAAGTTCCCAAATTGTTAGGGTTATCGAGATTATTGTTCAATCGGAAGTTTCCATCCTGGATTTCAAAAAGGTACCGTTTTTAGGGATTTTGATCGTAAAAAAGTTCGCTTCACAGTTCTTATTAAAATTCATTGTTTGAGCAACATTATCGATAACCCTAACAATATGGGTATTTCCGGAACGGGCTTGACAAGTACATGATGAAAATGGATATATCCATTTTCATCATGTACTTGTCAAGCCCGTTCCGGAAATACCCATATTGTTAGGGTTATCGATAATGTTGCTCAACCAATGAATTTTAATAAGAACTGTGAAGCGAACTTTTTTACGATCAAAACCCTAAAAACGAACTAATTCAATTTACGAACCCTTGGCTTGGTTCGTAAATGGAGGTTGCAGTGTACACATTTGATGCAAAAAATATGGGAATTAAACTAGATACTTATTCTACCCACCACCAAAAGTTGAAACTCTTTCTCTCACAACTCTCTGTCTCAGTCTTTTTAACAGCAAACTTCGCTATTGGATCCTAGTCATCGCATTCGGAATGTTTTCTCTCTGAATGTCAGCGCAAATGCAACAACTGATTCCATAACCGATTTTACCATGTTCAGAAACCGATTAAGAAAATTCGTTCAGGTCATAGTGACAACTGCAATAGCTGCATCCAGTACCTCAAAATCAACAACATGTACCAACAACAAGAAACAAGGCAGCATCAGTGGTGCGAAATTTCACATTCAGCTGCCTATTTCTGATTAATTTGCTGAAATCAATATTCAGTTTCAACGATTCCCTCATTCATTCACTTCCAAACTGACTGAAATTTTATGCAGAATCGAATGGTTGAGTGCAGAGGAAATATAAATTCATTCACCAACCAAAGCATTCATTTTTTACTATGTAGACAGTTTGAAGGCAGAAGTTCTTTTACATTTTCGAGCATAACTGAACTGCGTAATTTATAACTTGTGCACTTTTGCTTGATAATCCCTCTCAGAGCTAGCAAAGAAACAAGATTCAGTTTACTCCTGAAACCGAACATGAATGCGTTGTACCTAAAAAGCGAAGGACGAGGGAAACAAACCAAACATTCAATTCATCGCGGCGGGCATGAATTGAATTTTGTTTCTTTTTCAAGCTCACGAAGGGATGTCAATTTTTCTAAGCTCTGATTCTGGGCAGCATTAACGATGGTAGCATTAACGTGCGTCAAGGGACATGAACGATGGCGATATGGACTATATGGCAACGCCGCAAAAAAGGTTTCCAATTGCAATGGCAAGTTGGACGTAAGTCATTCTAATGGCCAACCACAAATATTTCTTTATTAATTTTTATTTTTTCCATCTATTACATGTTTAAAATACTGACGACTCTGTCAAGCAAACACACTGAATCGTGTCAAATAAACAATCTTCATAAAAAATAGCTTAATTGAAAGGCTTGCATCCGTATCGTTTCTCCAATCGATATTGAAATAAGAAGTCATATATGGTAGGGCCCGTCAGTACTTCAAACCCCGGGGCCCGGCGCGGCTCTCGACGGCCCTGACCGGAGACGGCAAATCTTTCGCATGAGAGAAACTTTTGTGCTGAGGGTCCTTTTCACATGAACTTTTTCTAGGTTTTCCCATGCTTCTTTAGCATTTTCCGCTTTTCTTATGTGGATCAATTGACTGTTCTCGACCGCTAATCCGACAGTTGCCATAGCTTGCTGATTTTTCGTCTGCCACGCCACGGTAACCGGTACTGGCTGCACACGATCGATAGCCTCCCAACACCCGTCTTTAATCAGGAGTAGCTTCATTTTGAAGCTCCAGTTTTCATAGTTGGAAGCATTCAACTTCGTGAAAGACACCAGTTTTTCGCTCATCTTGGTAGATGAAAAAAATTAACCGCGCAAAACGAACAATTTCCGAATAAGGCCCACAACCTGTGGGATTTTTCAATCAGACACGCACAATCGTACGGAATTCGGCGGAAAATCAGAATAAACGTATTACACACGCGGTACAGTTAAGACTCGGCTTTTATTCTTATGCTTTTGTTCAGAGTGATACAGGAAGTAGAAAAAAAAAAAAGATACATGAAAGAGAAAATACACTGTTATGCGCAAATGATAAGATTAACTCTAAAGCTTATAGAAGCCGTGTTGCTAGTATCGCTACAAAATCGTCATGTACTTATTAACTACGCTATAGTATTCCCAGCCGGTGTAATCGGACCTTCATTGTTTTGTTTGACATTGTTTGAGGATGAAGGGTGCCTCCATCAAGTAGGAGGAATGTATTAGGTATTTCGTTGCTTAGATTACTCGGTTATATTAATACCTTGTTCATCCAATGACGAAGATTTGGAAGGACACTGATAACTTATGAGCATGTTAATAACAAAAAGTTAACTTTGAATGTCGGAATATATGGAATGTACTATAATATTTCAAATGTTTATTAATTTCGCATAATAGTTTATTTATCATGCTTCATAATACAAATAATTTATTGAAACGGTAGCCTATTTTCCCTCGCATTATTCCAAGGTTCCCATTAGATCCTCCTATGATTTATAAATGCATCAATAGGGTATTTCTTGCTGAACAAAAAAAAGCTGCTACTACCTGCTACTCTACAAACCATAGCCACTTAAAGTTAGCCCAAAAAACAAAAAAAAACAGGCATGCATCCAAAAAAACGAAGAGTTAGCGAGTTGGGCTCTTTCGTTTTGAAAGCATCTACAACTTTCTAGAACATCGAAAATCTATAAAAAATCAAATAAAAAAGTTACAACAAAAAACACTTTTTAAGGGGGTATTCCGACATGTACTTCAATTTTACCCAATAACTTTTTTCGCTTAACAGATAGCCATTTTGCTACTTCAACAAAGTTTCATAAAATCATTTCGTCTACAAACTTTCCATACACGACTATCAATTTTGGTAACAACTTGTAAAGTTATTTTTTTTATCTGCGTATATACCCCCTTAAATAAAATTTTTCCAACATTATATTAAACTACTTAAAAAGTGAAGAAACCTTTCCGAAGACATCAAAGTGCCATAACCAATAGTTTCGTCGCAAATATCAATGTCCGGCTTTTTTTGATTCCGTCCCACTGTGCGCCGTGTGTTAGATCTTCAAAAAAATCAACCAGCAGTACTGTAACAGCATTCTACATAAGCTGATTGATTTTTATGAAGATCTAACACACCGTGTGAAAAAATTGCTTTTTTCGTTTTCGATTATTGCCCATTCTCTGTCCAACCTTAACCAAATTTTATAGGCCAGCGTCAGGCCTAAGCAAAAGAAACTTTAGAAACTTTTAAACATGCCAGGATCCTCATCGCTCCTTCCATCGTAGAATTATTGAAGCCCATCTGCGAAAGTCTATCATTTAATGATTTATTAGAAAGATGCTTAGGAGCTCACACTTAAAACAATAATGAGTCTCTGAATAGTGGAATCTGGGCCTTAGCACCAAAACACACGCACAACTTTTGGCAGGCAGGTGGTCGATGTTGCGACTTATTTGGCAATCAGCATCTTCAACCAAAGATTTTCATCGGCATTACCGTATTTAAATCTATCCGATCCAATTTAGTGACGTCTCAGTACTGTGCGCGGACACCAATATTCTTTTACACATTTAAATACACCCAAATTTTATCGAGGTGTTTTTACGCGTATTTTCCAAATAACGCGATTTTTTGCAAAAATATTCCTTTGTCCTTTTGAATGCAAAAGACTTAGACATTTTTCGGGAAAGAATATGCAAAAAATATCTAAAAGAGTTTTGGCAGCTTTTTGCACGGTTTTCGCAAATAACGCGGTTTTTGCAAAAAATATACTTTTTGGATGCAAGGTGAAAGAGACGCATCAGTGTTAATTGACTAATCCACGTGCAGTTTTGTTAGTGCGAGATTGAGGTTAAATCGGGTGGAATTTTTGCCAAATTGAGGTTAAATCAGATCAGCGTTATATGTATGTTGTCTATACACATTGCAACTGTGTTGGTGTCCTAGACGTCAAATAAGTCAATTGCAAAATCCGTGCAAAAAAACTGTCAAAATTCTTCTAAGTTGTTTGTATTTAAATGGACTTTCAAAAAAATATCTTGCATTCAATAGGAATATTTTTGCAAAAACCGCGTTAATTGCGAAATCCGTGAAAAAAATCCGCATGCAAAAAATTGCAAAATAGTCTTTTGCTGCGGTTTTTTAAACGCAGATTTTCAACTTATCATGGTTTTTAAGCGGATTGTCGAACTAACGCGTTTTTTCTACGCGGATTTTCCAATTTCCGAGGTTTTTTTCGCGGTACGTATCTCCCGCGTAAAAAAACCTGGAAGTAAGCGTTTGAAACCTAACCACTCAACTTGCATATATTAGTTTTTTTTCGGAATTGTGTAGTTATTATATATATTCCTATCTTTCACGGCACGGTAAGTTTGACGCGCGCCTTAACGAGTATTGCTAATGCCGCTAATCAGGGTGGCCAGATAGAATTCCTTAATATCGGTAGGGTCACTGAAAGTTTATCGGTAGTTATCGGTAGGCCGGGTTGTTGTCCCAAAAACGTAGTGTTGACATCGTTCACATAGAATTGTAAAATACTGAAATGCAGATCTCTGACCAATTCCAACCCAAAAAAAGGAAAGTTGAGTAGGATGTGTCCAAAATCAATAAAAATCGGTAGTTTTCGGTAGGTATAACAAAATATCGGTAGTTTTGCCTTGGTCGTCCGTGAATCGGTAGGGAAGACCAAAATCGGTAGGACTACCGATAAATCGGTAGGTCTGGCCACCTTGGCCGCTATTCAAACATCTTTATTGTTGTCCCTGTGGAGCAGCGATGCCACATGTTTTTATGAAATGTCTGTATCAGAATAATTAAAATGTCTGTAAAAGTCTGTAGATGGTTGTGGGGGGAGTTTTGTATTTGTGATGATGTGTGACAACAGGGGGATAGGGGGTCATGTCATGCTACGTAGCTTTTTTAAAGGGGAATAGGAGTTGACCTGATGTCACAACAACCTTACCCGTTTCATCTAACATGCTTTTAATATTTTTTAATTTTTTTTACGGGAACAAGGGGGGGAGGTTTACCGTGAAGCTATGTAATTACCAGGGGGTATTCAGAGTTTTGTGACGAAATGCTACGATGGGAGAGGGGGTGTTAAAAATCACTAAAAAAATGCTACGTCATTTATGGATGATCCCTAACGGGCCCGGGTTCTGACCGTTTTATGGTTTTATTTTTTGGGGCCACTGTTAGGTTGTTTATTTTCTCGGTGACTTTTGTAGCCTTCTCAAAGACGGATTCTCCACCCAGTTTTTTCGCCTTAATGGCATAGAATTTTAACGAATAAACCAAACATCAATTGTCCTAAGTGACTTCCTTGTGTGAAACCAAAAGGCATTTCAGCTAAGATTGAGCCTGAGCTACCATCCCTTCAAAGGCTGCGTTAAGATATTGGATTTCAGTCAATGTCAGTGAGTGAGAATTAGCGCTTCTCAACAGACTGTCCTTTATTGAATGTGGTTGAATCACCACTTATACTTGGACTTGTGCTAGTTGGACTCTGGTTGGTTTTACGTAAATCTGCTTTTCGTGGAACGAGGTATTCGTCTGAATCATTGCAATGCAAAGGATGCCAATTTAAAGGATGACTACGGCCGAATAGGCATCAATTGACTGACAGGACTTTATTTGTTTGAAAAAATGGTAACTAGATCTTCGTGTTTCTTCTCAGTTGCTAAATCAGGAGTCACACAAGGAAGCAATATGGGTACATTACTGTAGACCCTATTATTAAAGGATGGTGAATTTTTATATGGTGTTGGGTCAGCAAAATTGCCCTATGACATCAAACAGAATTTCAATTTGTGCAATAAGTAAATTGAAAATTCTGTTGCGTAAAATTGGACTTGACTAACTGGAAAACAAAAATATTCGCCACGTATTCTTTATGTATACTAAAAAATATCAATAAAATCAACAGCGCAATGGACTATAGTAGAGAAGAAAGAATAGTGATTGCATTCAAGGACGATGTAATTTCTCTAACTATTCGCCAATCTGTAAATAAAAACCGTGATTAGAAATATGTTTCCAAAACGACACTATTTTGTCAGAAAGGTGTGCCCCCCCTTTGCCAGCCGACTGGAGCCGCCTATGCTAATTATAGATATAAATACTGCTGAACACAAAGCTGAACAATACAAGGAGTAATTTTTCCGAACACCCGCAACCTTAAATAAAACAGGAAGGTTTCTCTTGAAAATGATAACATCCGTTTTTGCTTATTATTTTTATTATAATTACTATATGTAGTTTAGCAGTTACTTTAATATCATATTGATCATGCTGAAGATACTATCGGGATCAAGATTTTTTGCTTATTTTTGTTTTACTTTATTAGCAATGCCCCCGTCTCTAATACAAAGGACACGGGAGGCGACGACGTGTTTTTTTTTCCTTCTGGCTGCTTTATTTTATTGTGGTATTTATATGGTTCAGATTAGGTTGCTTGAGTTTTTTTTTCAATGGTCGGTAATATGCTGACAAAAAATGCACTATTGTTATTACGATGCGTTTACTACTGTTTGTGTTTCTAGTTTATATCGTTCATTTCGTTCGCTTGTCTAAAGGCTATTGCATTGCGTTGCTTCTTGAATGTGTGGCTGTTTGTGTGGGTGTGCATGTTTGTGTACGTGTTCCCACGCTGCGTGGACTGATGAGATTTCAAATTGTGGTTGATAACTGTTTGGGGTCGTTTGCGTTTAAAATTTTAGCCTAAGTGTATTCTTCTGCTTGCTTTACTTGTTTCCGGACAGATTTCTATTCGTTTTGTTTGCTATAGTATATATGCATGTATGAATCTTTGTGTTATATTTAATAGTAAAATTTCGCTTCTTTTCATACAAATCACGCTGAATGGCCATTGGTTTGGGTTATTATGACCTTTCTTTGCTGCTTACACGATGAGATAATAATAATTGTCTTATAGTGGTCTAAAACTCCATCAACTTTAATTTAATTACGACTCCATGTTATACGCGATGAATTTTGCTTTTCTTTATGTAATTAAAAAGTGTAGTACTGGGGGGCAACAAAAAGTGTCTTTTAACCATATTCCTCATATTTGCTCTGCAGTATGGAAATCTTACAAACGAATCTACCAGGTCGGTGCAGGGGTAAGAAATTGTACAACAGTGATATAACTAGTGGATACTTTTAAAAATCTATCTCCTTCCCTCCGTGGTTTGTTTTTTTCATACAATTTGTGGAATCTTATCTCAGCTACTGTTCTGTTGACTTGTTAATTAATGTAATTAATTAAAGACAGAAAGTTCGAAACGATTCATATGCACAGGTGTTTATAGAGATGTGGATGATATACATTGAGAAATTTACAAGAAGAAAACCAAATTCGGCTAACGTGCGGTATTAAGTCTGTTACAACAGTCTACAACCAGGTGCTTTATTCTGAATACTTGTTCTAGATAAACAAGAATGAAAAGAAAAACCATTTACACTTAGTAATAAACTTAAAAGTACACCGTGCAACACGAAAGCGCAGATGAAAACGAATTCTCAAATTGTTCTCCTGGTGCTTCCATGAACAACTTGAAAGAACGTTTTGCGCGCTATTAAAACACATAAAAATGGAATACAGTTAAAACGTAGGGAAACGATTGTTTTACACCGATTGAATTATTTTTGGCTACTTATGGGGAGAGACGCTTCACTTAACAGATTTGAGCTTTCATCGACGTATCGGGTTTGATATTGCACGATCTAGATGTTTAAACGAGTTGCAGTTGACAAGTTCTGCAACATTAATCCAGGCAACCGTTTGAGCGTAATTTATCTAGTTTTAATGTGCTTGTTACTAAATTTCACTCGCTCCCATTTTTTTTTTGCTACACGAATAAGCTTTTCGAAGATCCAAATATAGGCCAGAAAAGTTGAATTCTTATCGATACCGTAAAATGCGCTGATGTGAGTGGGTGCCGGTTGCAACTAGTATATTCGTGTCTATCTAGAGGATTTTTGTCATTCGCCTACTGGCTATTCAATCGATTGACCTTGGGGACAGCGCCAACTATTCGAACCCGTTTGCAGTTAGGATTGTGACCACCGATCAATCCAGCCGGATAGTGCTGATGCTGGTGCTGGTGATGATGATGGTGATGTTGAGGATGACCACCACTAATCGAATCACTGAATTCGGCTGGTGGTGGAAGTACCATCACCGATCCATCACCTTCGGAACCATCAACCGGTAGCGCACATGAATCGGTCTCATCCGAGTCGGCTTCAATCGGTGGCGGAAGTGTGGCCAGGGTAACGGCATGTCTGTGTTGAATGTTCTGCTGGTTGGCCTTTGCCCGGTTAGCCGCAATCGTTGCTGCCTGTTTGCGGGTTAGTGAATTGTGCCGCTGGAATCCGACAGCTGGCGGACTGGGGCTTTGATCGTCATCATCCTCGTCACTGCGTACTAGCGGTACCGTCGCCGTGATCATCACGGCCATCTTCTTCTGTTCCAGTAGCGAACCGACCTTTTTGGGATCGAGAGATAACGTAGCTGGTTTAGGGGGCGGTATCTCATTGCAAGTGACCGTGACCTCCTGATCGCTACTTACTCCCGAGGAGCTGTTGTCACCGTTGTCCTCGTTATTCATGCCAGCCTGTTCATTTTGAGCATTCTGATTTTGCTGTCGCAGAAAATCATTCGGGTAGGATTTGGATGACTTGAGTTTAGTGCGGATCTTCTGAATCTCCTCCACCGAGAAGGAGTGCGGAATTGAACTGGAGCCGGAACTGCTGCCACTGAAAAAAAATCACACATATGACACCATTGCAACATCGAACGAACCAAATCAAACTAACCTGGTGTTGCTGTTTCCGCTTGTTTCAGCGGCCATGCCCGGATTAACAGCGCTTCCACCGTTACTCGTCATAACACTACCGACGGTTTTACCGGATCCGCCGTTATGATCCGGTGCGGCACTTCCGTTCACTTTCTTACGCACCAACCGGACCGAGTTGTCTTCCTCGGTATCCGACTCGCTTAGACTGTAATCCGGATCGGGTAATGGTGGTGCACTATGTGGTGGGGATTTGTACTGCTGCTGTTGCTGCTGAGTTTGAGGTTGTGCCATCTGTTGCATCGCCGCTGGCCGGCTAGGTTGGGCGTATGCATTGCTGGCACCACCAATGGTGACGGTGGTTACGTTAACTACATTGGTTGTCGTCGTGGTCATCGTCGTTGCACCGTTTGAGTTGGAACGGAGCGATGATGTTTTGCGGACCTGTGAACAATTTGATGCATTAGTTTTTTTTGTTACGTTCCGTATACAACTAGCCATATTACCTCGGTTCCTGTACTGCTGTTTCCGCTGCTGCTATTACCACTGCTGCTGGAGGCAACACTTGCCGTTCGATATCCGACATTGCGGATGTCTTGGGGTGAAGCGTAAAGTTTGGCATTGGAGGCGGGTTTGAAACTGGACATAATTTCCGAATCCTGAATCTTGGATTGTTGTTTGGCTCTCTGCTGGATGTGTTTCTGCAGGGCGGTGAGACACTCGTATTCGGTTCCTCGAGAAATTTCCACCTTCACTACTTGTCCAACTGGAGGTGGCGGTGGAGGGTGGTTTGGTGGTGGGAGATTCAGTCTTTGCAGTGACATATGTAAACTGTGGACGTCGTCTTGAGATCGGTGGCCCTTGTGGCCAACAGTATTGTACCAACTGGCCGAGGGAGTTAGTGTTCCGGCACTGCCGGCAGCTGAAATAGTACCGGTAGAAGCAAGATCCGGTGTGCTGTGGAAGGTGCGCTTCAAATCGGACACGACCTGCGGAATTGGAATGGGGCGTCCCTTCATCGTACCGGTTTTGGATGACTTTTTGCGTTTCATTTCCGCCACACTAGCATATACGATTGGTCCTTTCTGGGGGGAGGTGGGAGGCGTTGCCGCACCACTGTCAAAGCCGGACTGGAAACGGGAACTTGTCATAAGCATTGAGCAACGGTTCGCATCGGCACCCTGTTGTCGTTGAAACAGTTCTTCCAACTCAGCGGCCGTGATTCGACTAGAAGTTGGACGTGCCTTGATGCTCGCTGTTCTGGGTTGTATCGGAGTACCCGGACCACCTTGGGTAGGTGTACTAATGGCCGACTGTGACTGCTGGTGAAGTGATTCGGCCGATGTGGATTTAGTTTGGTTGGCAAGATCATCATCATCTTTCTCGCCTCCACCCTCCAATCCGGCAACCATCGATTTGGCACGTGCTCTCCCTACGCTAAGGGTTGTCTTTGGATCTCTGCGTGGCGGCATCGGTGCAGGTAGTTTGCAGCCAGCCAAACTCGCCGGCCCTCCGTTCATACGACGTGGCAGTGTGGAACACTGGCGGGATGATACCGGAGTACTCATACCGGAACCGGAGTGCTGGCTCATGTCACCGCTGGCACTGACCGCACTTTCCATCATTGAATTGACCAAGTTCTGCGGTAGCGTGATAACCGTCATCGAAACCAGCGAGCCGGAGTTACGAATCAGATCCACCACGTGCTCGTGCGAGGCACACGTGACGTCTTCGTTGTTAATCTGTGTGGATGAGAGAGAGAGGTTAAATGAGAAATGTTTTGTTTTGTTTTGCCGGACTTACGGCAAGTAGAAAATCGCCCGGCTTAAGGCCGGCCATATCAGCCACGCCACCCGGATCCACATCATCTAGATACTGAAGCGCTGGGCAGCGGGGAGAGGGTTTGAGCTGCATCAGTGGGGAGGATGCTTTGGCACCACGCAGAATAAATCCGAAACCTCGCTTTGCTCGATGAAGAACGACGTTGCGAGCCTCACCGATAACCCTAGAAAAACAAGAATTAATTAATTCATCATTGCACAATTCCACTAAGCTTACGCCTTTTTCATTCTAGGAGCGGTTGAGCTATTGTATTGTTGTGATTGTTGTTGCTGCTGCTGCTGCTGTTGTTGCTGTTCCAGGATCTCGTTACTGCTAGTGTTGATCACGTAGAGATGATGCGGCGTCGAAGTGGAAACATTAATAATGCTTTTCTGACGAAACTGAACCTCCTGAACGCAATGTGCTGGGAAAAAGCCAGTTTTGTTCGTTCCCCGTACGAATCCTTCCAGCAGGCCACAGTCCGTCGAACCAACCACTTCGATAACGTCACCCGGCTGGATGTGAATGTGACCGGAAAGCCCAGCATCGTAACCTTCCATGCAGACCACGGTCGTACTGGGATGGCCAATCGAGCAGGCTGCACTGTCCGAATTGGTTCCGACACCGGACGAATCGCTGATGATGTCGCTCGTGTCGCCGAGGCTTTTGTCTGTTCGTTGTCGGAAGCAATGGAAATGAGATTTGGAAAATAGAAAAAAAGAAAAGGGTTTTGAGAATTGACGTTCGATTGTTCGATTGTTAGTGTGATTTTAGGATTATGTTGTTATTTATTTGTTTATTAGTACTAGCCCTGTAATTTATCTGTATGTAGCATCCGCGACTGAAGCAGAATGTCAAATTTCACAATTATACTATTTTGTCTTTTTGATACCCTTGTACGATTCTAATCTGGGAATGGTTACCTAGTAAAAACTGGGTTTGCTTTACAACAATTGCAATTAAACAAGCTATAGGTAATCTACTTGAAAGTACTGGAGTTGTTCTTGAATAGAAAAAAAAAATCCAAAACTTGGAAAAGTTGAAAATTTTCAGTCGATCTCTGTCACAGCTGTCAATATGGTGCACCAACCGAACAGTAAAATAATGAAAAGCTTTAAATATAGGAGCGTTACAGATTTGTTTCTATTATCATTCATATTGAGCTGTTTGGAGCGAACGGAGCATCTCCTCAAGGGGCTTTACAATACCGAGAAGGAAATGTTTGTAAACTGTACACGGCTTGTGGATTGCGGTTGAATTAGTTTGTGTCGCTACGTATTACTAGCAGAGGCTATTATTTTTATTTCCGATGGCTGGAAACTTGCATACACAACGAAAAACCGAATTTTAAAACACCCGTCCAAAGCTCATTCGTGATTGGTTTCAGCTAATCTCATGCATTGAGCGGTAAATCTTGAACAGAAAGAATTATTGTGATTTTAATCGAATGCTGCTATTCAACCTCGTCGGATGTCCTCTTTTCGAGACTGCTTATCAACCCCGGGAGTGAAGACGATTATTAGAATGTGGCCGCCTCCGTAGCTGCCTTCACTATTTAGCTTGTGCAGTTCCGTGCTAGTAACCGGGGCCAATAGGAACAAATATCTCCCACCCGGAGAATATTTTCTTAGACAAACTAATTGCCCCTTTTCAGCGTTATCAAACCATTCAGAAGAATTGAAATTTGAAAATTTGCACCAATCACGTCGGAATCCCATTCATGACCAATATACGATAGTGGGCGATCATAGCGTAGTTGGTAAATCAATTGCCTTGTACGCAGCTCACCTGGGTTCGATTCCCAACTTGGAACGCGTATATTTTTGCCACAGTTCAGTTTATAACCCTTTTTTGCAAGAAATTCCAAAGATCGGTCGTGGATACTGCAAAAATGTTGTTTACTCTGTAATCGACTTGGTTCGCAGAACTTCCCAGCAAACTCTATGCTCTTTACGACACTGGGTTAGGAACAGTAGCATATCCTTGAGTTTCAGCTACCTGTACATAAATTCATCTATGTATGGAGAACCAAAATTGCGGACACGCAATTGTATCACTGCAGGGCAGTTACATGTCAAATAATACGAAGTTCCGTAATCGGCTTCACAACGATCACACGAATAATACTCAGCACGCTGAATAGTGGCAGTGTGATAATTGAGTTTGCAATGTCCAGTCAGCGCCCTGACTATCATACTGCAATTATGCTAGGAAAAATGCAACAAATTCTTTCACATTTTATGACTTACATCCAGCAGAATTTTTTTTATTTTAACACAAGTTTGCAAGCTACGCCAATGGTTGGCATGTTCGGATGCAGCCCTAGAGCTAATCTTGTGCTTTATGCAACTTATCGGTAGTGGTAGAACTGGTTATGGACCAACAAAGTTGGCCGCAGCGCCCGCTCTAGCCTATTCGTCCGCTCATTCATCCCAAGTAATACTGGAATAATCGAGTCGCCATAAATGGTAGATAGCATTTGAAATGCTTAGTTTTTCGATTAGAGTTCGACATGTGATTACTAATTTCTATCTCAAATCAGCCGAGGTAAGTTCTTTCAGGGCAGCTTACTGACAGCGCAAATAATAAATCGAAACAAATTTCTGTCGCAACTCCCCTGTTGAAGAGCCGATTGTACGCCACACAGAATTTCAAAGATTTCTGCTTGGGATATGGTGCAGTATCGACCGAGCGAATGGAATTGCTATAATCTCATTTCACGACAATAGACACCAGCACCAACAACAAACCGTCGGCCCTTCAACAATGAACCGTCAGTGTAACAAACTACGTATTCTTCAAGTTGTCGCTCCGTACAGTCAGGCAGCCATACCACGTCAATTCTCTCATTGGAACTCTTAAAAGGAAAACTACGAGTGTAAGATTACTGAGAGCAAGTGTATACTCATTCCAAGTAACAATTAACAGCAGTAACAGTCTCGTGTAGCTAGTTGCACAATATATTGTTTTGTAGTTCCAATTAATATACTTGGGTTTGAGTCACCAAGGTATGCCGAGTTTGAATATCTCAACGTATTTAACTTGAACGGCAACAATAATTGAACAGTCAAAAAACTGCAACGGACGAGCTTCGGTTGTAATCCTAATGCGCTATTGAAGTTTTCCTTGGATTAAGTGATAATCCAACATGAAGACAACAATGCTCAACAACTTTATAATTTTATGCAGCAAATCTTATGGCTGCATAAAATTATAAAGTATGTCGGAAATCCTAGATCATTACCTCAACAGGCCATCGGCGACAAGGTTCCCCAAAAGTGATGACAGCATACCACCTTGATGGCATCCGCAGTTACTTAGTATCCTATTTTATACTTGTCTTAACGCTGAACACTGATGTCGTTTGCTAAGCATTGCATATATCCAGTTCGAAATATGAAGGTATTCCATGACCTCATGTTGCTTCCAAAATGGATTCGAAAGATGAAAGATCGAATCAGAACACCTGAAAGGAACTCGTCGGTGATGGCTCCGTACAGCTTGGAAATTGTGTGTGTTGAAAAGACAGTTGAGTACTACATCTTCGTCAAACGAGTATTCACCATTAGCGCTTCTAATGGAACTGACATGAGTCTTTCAATTTCGAAAGTAACTTATTTAATCAACTCATTGAGACTTGAGACATTTGTGCAGAGGCTTTTTCAACCACTTCGCTGTGACGGTCGAAGGGTACCGTAAACCGGGGTGACTTTGATCACTTGGAACTTTTTTCGTAGATCGAAAGATTATTCAACCAGAATAGTCTACCGAATCATTTTGTTTTGAAATGATTTTTACTCTAAACTTATAAAATACTGATTTGATATACGTTTTAAGCATATTGTTCGGTTTTTGGGTCCAAAAACTACGAAACACCGAAATTTGACTTTCATTTATTTTTACTAAGCTTCGTAAAGTGTCGATTTTTTATAAAACAAATAAATCTCAGATTTGAGCAAGAGTAATAAATTACAAGCGAGTTTTTATTTTCCTTTAGATTGGGATGTGGCAAATTTAGTTTCAAGAGTTTGTTTATTTTAAATAATTTTTTTGTGAAGCTAGTTGGCAATTATTTAAAATTATTTTAAGCTAAAATTCGCACATTTTTTTATTGTTCAATATTCCAACGTGTTAAAATAGATGAAACTTTTTGTACATTCATAAAGCACTGAAATAAAACAATTTTAGCAGTTTTAAAGGTTCTCAGAATATTTTATTCTAGTTCGACACAATTTATAAGAATTTTGGTTACTCGAATTGTACAGTACATTGAAATACTTTTTATAATACCAATTAATATCTATTTAATATTGAGTATCTTTCCAGAATTAGTTTAAACAAACATTTGAATGAAAAACATTGACATCAACAACTTAATGTGGGTGAACATGCAGGTTATCAAAGTCACCCGGGAATACGAACACGGGCTTCAACTTATTGAAATTTTTGAAAATATAGCTGTAAGCGGACAATTTTAGGTAAAACCATCCAATCTTGTTCTCCATACATCAGCACATGGTATGAAACTTGAAAAAAATGTGTTGCGTCCAAAAATATATAATGATTACTTCGAAAAGTGATCAATGTCATCCCGGTTTACGGTATTTCTGTATGCTTTGCGAACCAACATAAATGCCTCCGATCCGTCCCTGTGTCCGCGATTCCAAGCTTTTCTGCATAACTTTTTGAGTCGAACAAACTCGGTATTCCACCAAGGTGTTCCTCTAGAAGCACGCATAACTTGAAGCGAACAAGCCTCTTGGTATGCTGTTACTATGAGTGAGTTTGTTTTATCCACGACCTCAACCTAGTCACTTGGAGATTCAATCGTCGGAAGATACCCATAAAAACCTAGTCGCCAAGATCTCTTCGTAGAGGTCATAGTTCGTAGATTTAGGATTACGATATGTGACGATATCTAACGAGACGTTTAAATGATCAAAGACTTATGTATTTATGATCAGATAACGACGATTCGAGCTCGTTTGGTACGAGCCAGTTTGCCAGTTCATGCGTGATACTGTCAGAGCAGAGAGGTACATCTAACATCTCTTCTCTGCCAGCTCGCGCAAATGTCGGGCGATTTCCTACATTAAGTATGTGCAGATTTGTACTACTTAAGTATTCCATCAATTCTGTGCCTCTCAAATTACTATCTGAACTGCCCAAAATTATGTGGTGGACATCTGCATCATTGGTGATTATGAGGGGAAACCCATATCCGCCACAGTATGAGATACAACCCTTTTGAAATCAACAGAAGGCGATGATTCATTATTCGGCAAATATGCTGAACAATAGACGTATTTCTTGTTTATATGGTGACCAGTCATATTTACCGTGACAACACAAATATCGCGAGTTGTGAGATCGGATATAAGACATGCGTCAATGTCACTATTCGATCACAGCACTACACATTTCATCATCAGCTTTTGTTGTACAGCAGCTAGAAGATACCAAACACGTTGGCTCATAATCGCCTATAGCGAACCCCGAAATGGGTATTAGGGGCCTGGCCACCATCTGAATCCCGTATTGTATTGTTTTCCGCGAACAGACGCTTGGTATCTGTCTCACAAGCCTTCCAAAATAAGCGTTGGAAATGTTGATTGTCATCCCACATCTTTGCTTGGTGATACGAAAGTTTCGAAACTGGGCTTTTTTGGTGGTACCCAACGGGGAAAACAGATCGTAATGGTGAGTTAAACGAAAGCAGCTGTGCTTGGTTGAAAAAATCTCCTAGAGGTAGGATTCGAGCATGCAACCCTTGGGACTCCGGCCCAATGCACAAACCCTTAGGCTATCCCTGCGCTATGGTGACATCCAAAGAAGAACAAATGATTATCGCATTGGCGACAGTGATCGCACCTGCCTCTAAAGCGAGATCACCTTTCAATCTATCGGCCACAATTTTCGAAAAACTGACAGCGATAAAAATACAGTGTAAACAATACACTACTAAACTACTTCTACCCAAATTTGCAAGAGAAAATACCCAATGGATCATTTTCTACAGCGTTTTTTTCCGTGATGCAATTTGATGTGGGACACCCTTTAATAGCGTTTTTCTTGAAACAGCTTTTTCATTTTTTCTTAAATTGGCGAACACGATCACTCAAAACCTGTTTTAATCCACCTAGTGGTGCAATTTGAATTATTTGTTACGAAACTGGATTAGCACGGACAGAAGAGATGACAGCTGATCTGGATCTGATGAACTACCTATAAAACTTTGCTCATCTTTCAGTTAAAAAAACATTTTGTTTCAATGAGCCGTACATTAAAACTGAGGACGTTTAAAGTAAAATAGAGGACACTTACAAAATCGTCGAAATTAAGGGCATGTATTTTATAATAAGACGGTTTGTAACCCTACTTTGACTCTTTAGAATACAATTCACAGAAGTCTGTACAATCGCGTACGCTTACATATACATTTTAAATGAATTGTATTCCTGGATCAGATACTGAATAAATTAGCATGGATTTTTCGCGAAAATACACGTGTCCCTGAAACATTTCTGTCAGTTCAGTTGTGATATTCGTCATTCGCTATTGATTTTTTGTTATTAGTATTATAATTTGTGTCGATTTACGTTATGTTTATTTTTATGCAGAATATTAAGAGCTAAAACATTGAAATGTTTTTCGACATGCTGTTCTGAAAAAATGCATTTAAAATCATTACAAGAAAATAATATGAAATGAAAATGGTTTCGCGAGAGCATTCGAAAAATATAACCAGAGCATGATCTTGTTAGAACGACATCCACAGATAGATTAGTAAATAACACAGAAATTGAACATACATTCAACAACTCATGCACTAGAATTTAGTTCTGAAAACCAAGATTATTAAGTTTATAAGTAACCATCGCAGATGCTAGTAAGTCACCTTCACCACGTATCGGCACAAGCTGGTCGGAAGAGATATCGCACGTCAAACAAACAAACTGGGCTAAACAACAGTTGAATAAATATGTTTGCCACTAGTTCAGCCGAACTCGTTTGTTGAACGTTGCGCCTTAAGCTAGTTTAAAAGTGGGGTGTACATTACCGGTAACGATGCTGATGTCATCCTCGTGGCTCCGATGGCTGGACGATCCCTCGGAAAGGCTGGAGCTGGCCGAGCTGAAGGGATGTTCGGACGGACAGGGAGACGGCGGACCGCCGTAAATGCGTGACAGCGTCGAGCCCCAGCCAAGCCCGGAGCGGCGTCGCGGGTTGTATCGAGGCGGACCCCGGAACGGGACTGCGTGGAAAATTATTGGATGTTTGGGTGTTTGATCGAATATATTTTTAGGAAATTTTGTGTCGCCCTAGCGGGCCGTGAAACTGTGTTTCAATCGTCATCATCTTGTTCAACATCATCATAATCATTATCATAGTTGGCAGCTTATTATCGTTGAGAAATTATTGCAAAACATGTACCAAGGTGGGAATGATTCGTGACTGTGCAAAATTGGTTGAAAAGCGACGGGGCACGTTTGTCCCCGGTGTGCGAAGAGCAAAATTGGAATGATCCAATAATATCACAGCTAAAGCGATAGCTACCGTCAGTCGTATTCGAATTTTGTAGCATAACAAGAAAAATGTTTACAGAATGTCATCCTCAAATCGTGAAAATTTTCAAGTGTTATAATCAAAATAGAGATACTCAACAAAGCACTAGAATAATATCTATTCAAAGGAAGTTGTGGCAAGTGATGTTACATTACAACGTGTCTCTTAGTCAATAAAATCTTTTTACCATCTTTTTTTAAAGAACAAAATCTTTGTGGGTATTTCAAAAATTCGTCTACCACTAGCTCGCGAGCTGCAGACTAGCTTGTAATACCATTTGAAGTCAGTTATATGAAGACGATGGACTAAGTATTTTTTCCGGCATACTTTGTGAAATCAGTGGACGCTTGGACGGACGGAGAATTGTTCCGTGTACACTAGGGTTGTGGTACCGGTAATACCGGTACCGAAAATCCCGGGAATACCGACCCATTTTTGGTACCGTAATACCGGTACTGAACAAAAGCCAGTACCGGTATTTTCGGTACCATACAATTTTTTTTATGAAAAATATGTGGACTCTCTAGGGGGACCTGTTTCAAAATATTGGCATGCAAGATGACTTAATTATATTAATTACCTTCTATAAGTTAAACATTACTAGCTCCCGTTGTACTGAACGGTATGTTTAAATTCCCGCTTTATTTTGTCGAAATTAAATTTAAACGATCTTGTACTAAATTTCAATATATTCACATCTAGCGTAAGAGACGTAAAAATTAGCCTTGAATTTTTTTTATTAGCGACATTCTGATAGGTTTCATTATTCCCTTGGTGGTGCGTAATAGAGACATAAGACTATGGTCTAAGTCATGTCTTTGGTTTGCTCTTTAACCTTTATTTATAAAAGAACGAACAGCGATTTAGTAGCTAACAATTTTAGACTTGGTGAACTACTCCAAATGGAGCGATTTGTAATTATTGGTGATCGAAAAATTCAGCAAAACTCCATAGTTTACAGGAAAGCAAGGAGCCTTGGTTTGCAGGTCGAAAACAATTTACAGAAAATCAAGAGAGGAAATGTGAATAACCTGCTCGGATTTACTGCCATTCTCGCTTTGATTTACTGTTGTTAATAGTGTTTCTTACATTTACCATCTGTTGAAGTCGACAAAAGTCGCACCGCTTAGCAGTTATTGATTTCAAAGTGGCCTAGATTTCGAAATAAAAGAAGGTGCCGCATGCGAAAAATATTTTCTGTTGAAATGAGTCATGCCATTCCGAATCAATTGAAAACAATAAACATACTTTTTTGATCAGCACAAATCAATCATCTGAGAATAAGGTCATCAGTTTGAGCATTCAATTTCACTCGATATCAGCTTATTTCGAATTAAAAAAAATATTCGAGTACCGGTACTTTACCGGTACTACCGGTACTGAGGGTTTCAGTA
The DNA here is from genome assembly GCF_030247195.1 of Topomyia yanbarensis. NCBI lineage: Eukaryota > Metazoa > Arthropoda > Insecta > Diptera > Culicidae > Topomyia > Topomyia yanbarensis. The sequence goes on along the minus strand of NC_080672.1, from coordinate 42,796,569 downwards.
CCGTAGTACCGGTTCTCGCCAAAAAGGGTCGGTACTGCGAACCCTAGTGTACACGTGTTTTACTGAGCAGACGATTTATTAGGAAATCAAAATATTTTTTTAATTGACATTTGTAAAACATTTGGCATACCAAAAAAAACTCGGCTCAAAATTTTTCCATATGCCAAAGAGGCAATTTTTTCGAGATATCAGATTTCGACGTTTCATTTGAAAATCAAGCGATTGAGCTCAATTTTTGCAAAAACGCTGGTTTCGGAGAGTTAAAGCTTTTAAGGTGTGTTTGGTCTGAAAATTAAGGATGACCATATTGGCATTCTACCTTATATCAAGACCAGTATACTGAGGATACAATTTTCAGGAGCTGTGCCCTTGTTAATGCGTTGATGATTACGTTGCAAATCATTAGCTTTGAATTACCAGTCCAAGTGCCGTCACGATATTGCGGCTATGTCCCGGGCCAAGCGAAACCAAAAAGTTTTATGATTTATTGCTGATAAAGGTTTTTACATATTCTTTGTGCCAATTACTAAGAAAATTGGTCGCATCGAGTGAAGATAGATTAACAGTACATCATTGGTTTACTAACTTATCTTTCAATTTACTATATCTCCCTAAAATTGTTCTGTCCCTTCCTTCGGATTCTTTCATTTTTCACTTTGCACCGGGCTTTATGCTGGTGCATAAATAAACCATCCAGAAAAGCTAATGATAAAATGGATGCCAAACAGGATTCGTCATCAAAGATTCCGACTTCCCGTTTAAAATCAAACACATTGAACTCGGTCGGACCATATCTTATCTTCTTTCGCATCAGAGAAAATCTGCTAAGTACTCTAAAAATTTCAAGAGAACTGACGCAGAAATGTTCAACAATGACAGCTATCTTAAAAGTCGGCACAAAACTGTGAAATTCTTTCTAATACCAGCACATGACGTTACTTGCGGCAAGCCTTTTGTGAATGACTACCGTATCTACATGCCGTCTCACAACGTTGAGATCGATGGTGTAGTCGCCCATTCCAGCTTTTAATGCGTGAATTTACTGAAGCACGAGGTTGGCTGTTTCAAACATCCTTTGCTCCAGTGAGGGTGAGCGAAGAATTTGAATAGCACTGGACGGGACAAAATGGTGTCTCGGGTAACCTTTGTCAGGACTGCTTTACGTTTAATTACGTCTTCTTCAACAATGATCATCTACATGTTCACCTGTTTGTACCGCGCGTTGTACATTACATAATTGCACTAAATACATATACCCTGGTCCAGGTTCCATATTTACAGATTTTTTTCTGTAATGTCACAGATTTATTTCACAATTCTTGGTTACAGATTCTTTTTCACAGATGACAGTTTTTTTGGCTTTTTGGTGAACATTTCACAAACTCTGATTTTAACAGATTTTTTTCTGTTTCAGTCATCAGCACAGATAGTGAAAAGATTTGTTTAACTCAAACACATATTTCAATGTGGCATCCCTGAAGTTGACCATTATATGAAGAAGGTGTCACAATTGCGTAGAGAATCATGAGCATGATCCTTATATTGTGCCCGCTGAAAAGTGTGCCTATTATGGGGAGAGTCTACATAATTTGTTGCCATGCCCCGCGAACCAACAGCGTTCGAGGTAACTGCAATAACTGACAACTCTCTAAATACTCTTTTGCAGAAATACCAAAGAGAGCTTCGCGTTTCACCACGACAAATCATTATGCTCTCTTGGGTCAGAAAGAGTGTGATACTGACGACCCTCATCTGGATACTTCATTTGCTGCTCCTTAAAACTATAGGCTGATTGCTTGTAAAGGCTTTTTTTCTTGAAAGACAGCTGAATATACCAGCTCGAAGAAGCAGGGCCGTAGCGTGCGGTTGGCCGAATTGGACATTGCCAAGGGCGTCAACCTAAGAAAGCGGGAGACGGAAATCATTAAAATCCCCACTTATCGCTTATCATATAACCATTAAATTAGTCAGGATAAGTGTGCCATTTTCAAGTACGCAATAAATTATAACAACGCAATAAATATAATTGTAATATGACGTGGTCTTCTGGCGCCTTTGGTGGAGTATCAGTTTGGCTCTCCTTTGGATTTCTTTTCCAGATCGCCCTTTACATTGGCTCTTTTTTAAAGAGCGAATTTCGAACAATAATTATTATTGACAATAATTGTTTTTCGAAATTCGACCTTAACCCCTTCATGACCATGTTGTTTGTGGACAACAACCTTTCTAAACAGCTATAACTTTTGATTGAGGCTAGATATGCTGACCAAAACAAGTAAGGCTTATAAATGTGACTATTGCCTTTCATTTGAGCATTAACAGTTACCAGGATCAGTTCTAGAACTGAAGTTATTGCAATTAGTCTGCCAGGGACAATGTACGTTGACGACGGAAAATGAATTTTTCATATATCTTCGTTATGGTGGAATATTATTGAAAACTGATAAAACTTATCAATTTAGTCTGTCTTTGGCTACGTTTTCCACGTAATTGGATATTTGTAAATATGCTAGGATAGCTGTTCTCACCTTTTTCGTACACACACCCCTTAGAAATTGCCCTGGGTGGCTACGGACCCTCACGGATGAACATCGATATTGTATGCTAACAATATGATATAATATATTTTCCTTCGCGAACCCCCAGCAAAGGCTTCATGGTCCCCTAGGAGCCCGCGGACCCCAGGTTGAGGATCAATGTTCTAGGAAAATTGTTTTGAGCATTGGAAGGTAAAAATTGAGCAGCTTCTAGCACTGCAAGGGAAGCACCTATCTTTATGAAAAAAAAGCTTTTCATATTTCTTGATTCCATTGTTTTCAAGGGCAAATAGTTTTGAAACCCTACATGGACTAGAAAAAGACATGAAAGGATTTTAAAAGAAAGGCAATGTAGAAAACGACCAGGAAAAGAAAACCAAAGGAACGCGAAACAGATATTCCACAAAAGGTGCCAGAAGACCACGTTACGGAGCTATGAGCCCCCTTCAGATTTATTTACAATAAATTTCTCCAATGTAAAGTTGATAAACGAATAAATAACAAACCTGTGCGAGTTGCACGACACAACAATTTCAACTGCAAAGACTTCAAAATCAATCTTTGTCGAAGAAGACGTAATTAAACGCAAAGAAATACGGTCACCCGATACAAGTTGGAAGCGACATACCATTTTGTCCCGTCCGATGCGATTGTTATTCGAAATCTTCGCTCGCTGGAGCAAGGAGTCCTTGACACAGCCAATCCAGTGCTTCAGAAGATCCTCGTATAGCAAAATCGAATCGGTGATTACACCGTCGAGCTCAACATAGTGAGCTGGTATGTAGACCCGGTCATAGTTAACAAATGCAAACAAATAAGCTTAACTCATTATCTTCAACAAATAATAGAAAGAAATATTGATTCTTTAATTAAATCTTAAATGGAAATGTTACACATAGTTTACCGAAGTTTTCCAAAAAAAATTTAGATATCATGTTTTGCATTGTGGAGTTTTGCCATGTCAACCGTATTTAGAATCTTTTTCGAAAGTATAATATCCTATCTATATTTTCAATTGCAAAATAACGTAGGTAACACATCACATGTACAAGCCCACCTGTCAAAGCGTCATAGTAAAATTTCCCATCTGCAAACCTTGTTGCGAAGGCAGCGTATCAAAGAGCATAACAGTACAATCGATTGGTAATGCGTAATAAAACAATTTTTATCAATAATCTCAATAATATCCTAAGAAACGTGTGCTACGTTTATACCATCCTGTAATCAGTAAATGTGTGGGTTCTAATAAAATAAAAAGCATACCATGTGCTTTAATTGCTTAATAAATTTTAGAATTTGGGAATGTCGTGACGGCACTTGGACTGATAATTCAAATCTGATTATAATCTCAGAAGTCAACAATCCACCAACCAGATCACAAGTCCTAAATATTGTTTCCTCATTATACTGGTCTTGATATACTGAATAGATGCTATTTCCATTCTCCTTTAAGATTTCACGAACGAACAATCGAACGATCGAGGATGAACAAATTACGAACGATTTTTTGGGAAATTAGATTTCCAACTGTCGGAAATAAATATTACGTTTGGTGAAAGAACAAATATTCATATAAATTCTTCGAATTGTTGTATGATAGACGCAGGTTGAACTCACTAATAAATTGTCTGCTCAATGAACCGATCTGCACGTAAGTCTCCCGATACAATCCTCCATCTATCGCCCTCAAATTCCTAGTCTAAATTGATTTCACAATCTCCCAAAGAAATGCTCCGTCCGTCACCTTCACAAACCTGCCTTTGAATGTATTGCAAACAAATCTGCAGTGGGCTTATATTTAAAATTTCACAAAACTTCATAAGTCTTTATAAATGTATCATTTTCAAGTAAGTACTAAATTACTAATCGTTAGTAGAACTGAAAAAAAACCAGGGCTTCGCCAAGAGCGCCAGAAGACCACGCTACGGCTCTGCGAGGAAACTCTACCACAAAGTCTTAAAAATGTGAAAAACAAGTAGTTTCCAGTGCTTCTAGTGGCACCAAAAATCTCATGTGACATAACTTAGTGCAGAACTGGTTGGGCCTAGGTCGGGCACCGACTACTTTGTGATGTTGCGGGACTCCTCCCGACATCGAGGAGATTTTAATTCTAACGGTACGGCATGGGATTATCTTCTCGAGGATAATTGATTTTGCTTACTCTACGATTTTAGCTTCAGCTTTACGGCAGGTTACCGCTTTTACTACCCACAGAACTGTCCCACTTGTGCTTCCATGAAACTGAGAAAATTCGCTATTTACTTTGAAGTCTTTGCAATTGAAATTTTCGTAACACATTCGTTGTTTATCACTATTTATAGTGATTAAATCTGAATGGGACTGACATAGGCGTACCGTGGTCTTCTGACGCCTTTGGTGGATTCTCAATTATATGCCTTTTTGGTATTGGCTTTCTTTTTCAGTTTGGCTCTCGAACAATAATTCTGTGCATACCTGGAAATGGTACTCCTAGCATGACCTATCCTCACTTATTTGCCTTAAAATACATCAATATTTCAGCATTCCTCTAAACTTGGCGCCATCGTCAACCGGGGTCAACGTGACCAATTGCATGCTACGGGCCTGCGATAGAGTTGCCATCTCCGGTGAGGTTTTCCCCTGGAGAGTTTTACTGACCTGAGATAGATTTTTATTGAAAACCGATCTACTTGTTTAACCCTCCGGAAGCCGCGAAAATGGCACACTGAACGAGCAGCCGCAGCTGCTCTAAGACGATTTCGCTAGATTTTCAGAGCAGCGTGCACTCAGTGCACTAGCGCGACTGCCGGAAGGTTAAATAACTTGTCTTGTCAAACTCTTTCATTGTTTCTGTAACTCGTCGAGGTATCAATTACCAAAATTGACTCACATTGACCGTGTAGTGCATTGTTTTGGTAAAGTGTAATGCTTACCACTGTTCTGAGATTTTCTCATCAAGCTGTAATTTTTCGCGTTTATGAACCGTCTTGTCAATTCAGATAGATGTGTAAATTCCACTTACTCGGCTAATCACAAAAAAAGCCAAAAGCACCAGCCACTCTCGCTGTGGAGGATAAGTCGAACAAGGATTGCCCTCTGCCACAGCTAGCACTAGAAGTAGAACGAAGCAGGCAGGAAAGCAGAATCGCCTGGGAAGCGCACTGCGTTGTCTTCCGGGCTTTTTTTTTGCTGGGCGCAAATATTCGGTTATTCGTAGCGCAAAGTTCTTCTCTTTGGCCAACAAGATGCCGGAGCAGCCAACCTTCACACCGGAAAAACTCGTTTGTAATAAACAAAACCCGTTGAAATTGTTAATCGTCTTGCCAGATCCGAAGAAATTGATATAAAACCCGGGGGACCGGAGATCGTCTCCAAAACGATGGGTGGGTAATGTCTGGGACATAACCGAAGTTAAGTAGAATACACTTAGACTGTTAATTCGAATGTTGCAATTTTTACTATCTTCTACATAGTTGAATTAAAGTCAGTTATTTCGGTATTTCTAGTAGAAATCCAAATATAATGGTACCCGAACATTATTATCGCATATTCACATTCATATTCACATAAACCCCTTGCGATGCGTGTCAAATTTCAAATATTAGGCTTGCTCCAAAGTTTCAATCCACTAGGTTATTTTCGAGTGGGTAGTACTATCTATACTACTCACATTACCCATCGGCCCTGATTATTGAAATGAACGTCTCGCTATTACTCTGCAATTGTCACGTATGATAATAACCGACAGCGAATGTAATACCAGAACATTACTTTTAATAAAGCATTTAACTTTGAGCCGCGAAATTCACAATTGAGTCATTAAGCCGAACATAAAATATACCTGTCGTAATGTGGATGTACAAATCCCGTCATAAATGCGCCTGTTATACAATTAATCTGGTTCTTCGGGTCGTTAGAAAACTGTGTTTATAGCAGCATATACGATGATACGTACAGTAATTTGTATCATTTCATCAGCAGAAATATAATATATAATATCAGCATCCAGCATTTCCTTGAACCTATCAAAAACTAAATATATGCTGTTTCGTTCATCTAGAAGAGCTATAGGCGTGCATCCAGACCCAAGAATGGGACAGTCTGTAATTCAAGAAACTAACTGCTTCAAATATTTAGGACTTCACTTAGACCCCACACTCTCCTGGATTGAGCATATAACATCTATAGAGAGAAAAGTTGCATCGTTATGTGGGGCTATGCGTAAAGTATGCTCTTTTGTTCCCCAGCATGTACTTCTAAAATTTTATTATGCGCACATCCACTCATTGCTGAACTACCTTGTATCTGTGTGGGGCCGTGCCAGTATTTCGAATCTGAAAAAGCTACAAACGCTTCAAAACAGATGTCTTAAAATTATTTATAAAAAACCATTTATGTACCCTACTATTTTGTTATACAATAATAATGCCCATAACATTTTACCTTTGCTTGGGTTGACTAACTACCAAACAATAATATACATCCACAATGCTTTGCATAATACTATTGCTCATAATAATCTAGAATTTACGACAGGAATTCGAGCTCACAGCACCAGACAAGCCAATCATTTATTATACTCCAGAGTATCCACGAACCTTGGTCAAAGACGCATTTCTTTCATCGGACCTAAGCTATTCAACCAGCTTCCTACGGATTTAAAGCAAATAACATGTCGCACTCGTTTCCAAGCAAAATTGAAACTAATTTTAAAAAATAAAATAGGAGAATTTTTAATATAAACTTCGTTCACCACCAATCGAGCTTATTCCTTTAGCTATAATTGGTTAACATTTTTTAAATAAAAACAATTGATAAATGCATTTTTTATAGCAATAAGTAATAAATAAATTTAAATTATTATGAGCTTCCTGCAAAGCTACGATGGGACCCTTAAAAGGATTCTTTTCCGCTGGGTACTCGCCGTAGCTTCTTGTCAAATTTTGTGTTTTGTCGGTCTCGTATTGTTTTTTTTTGTTCTCAGCGTTTCCGCGATTCGTAACTTTGTTTTGTTGTGCTGACCTTTTTTTTTTTGTACGCTGAGAACTGATGTGTCCACTACCAGGGGGCTCCGTTTGTGAGCTTTTTGGTGTGGGGGTAAGAGGCGGGCTATTAAAAATAAAAAAAAAAAATAAGCCAACGTCATCTCCTTTGCACAACCTAACCACCTAGGAATGGGCGATTTTTCAAAATCGATCTTTTTGTTTCGAAAAATCGAATTTTTGCATTCGATCTTCTCGGCCCGATTGTTAATTTAAAAAAATCAATCTGGTAAAATCGATATTTCTTTCAAAATTCCCATTGAAAACTATACGATTTTCTTACAAGGGATCATCCACAAATGACGTAGCATAATATGGGGGAGGGGGGAGTTTTGTATTTTGTGCTGATGTGTGACGACAGGGAGGTAGGAGGTCATGTCATGCTACGTAGCTTTACTAACATCGTTTTTAATTTTTTTAAATTTTTTACGTGATCAAGGGGGGGGGGGAGGTTTACCGTCAAGCTACGTAATTACCGGGGGGGGGGGGGGGTGTATTTAGGGATTTGTAACGAAATGCTACGATGAGGGAGGGGGTGTTAAAAATCACTCAAAAAATGCTACGTCATTTATGGATGATCCCCAATCGATTGTTTTGCCTCGAAAAATCGATTTTTTTCGTTCGATCTTTCCCGGCACCGATTTTTATTATATAAAAAATCGAAAATTTTCCGAAATGCACACCACTAACAAGTGCTAATCAAATCGTTAATCGCATCCGCACTACTGCTTGCCAGCGGAAAACGAACCAAAGGTCGCACTTCAATGTACACTTCAGTGCATACGACGCAGAGCATTTTGGAGCGCGAACCGTGGTGAATTTATTTGAACACGCCACACATAATTTAAAAAGCAAGCGAGCGGGGTCTCTCACACCACCCCATCTCCAGCGCAAAGAAAAGAGCATTCTGCTTTTTCTGTGGTATGTGATCATTGTATGCATGAAACTGGCGCGTCTCTGCATCATTGGAATGATTGCTGAAGGGAGGGATGGAATACTCATATTGCCCCGAATACTTTGATATGGCATGCAAAGTTTGCTTACTACGAGGTTAGAAAGTAAACTGACGATTTTTTCATGTGCTCTGTTTTTATACGTGTGTCGTATTTCATTGGATGACAAAGGGGCAGTCACAGCAACGCTCGCTGCTTAGTAGAATTGTACGCATGGAGTAGATAATTACTGCTTTCGCAAAATCCATTATTTCCATTATTTTCAGTAATTGAACATACTACGGAATTAGACACAAAATTGTTGTACATATTTCCAATGAGAAAACTCAAAAATCTTATTTTTTCATTCAGTAAAACGGCAGATATTTACGATAATTTTTTTTTGAGACGGGGCCTCTATATTGAAACGTTACAAGTATCCTACTTCAAAACCGGAGGGGTGGCAACCCTAGTGCCTGATGATATGTCACCTGGTAGTTACGGCGTACTAAATAGTGTAAACATCTTCATACTTTTATGGTTCGAAAACATTATTCTTTAACGTTTTAAAGAATCCATTTCTGTTATCTCAAATAATGACACATACGAAATAAGACGGTGCCGGTGGTTCCACTCATTCCAGTTGGCCTGGGTTCAATTCCAGCCGAGGTCGTTCAGATTTTTCCGCGGTGAAACAAATCTGTGGTCACGTCTTCCTTCGGAAGGGAAGTAAAACCGTTGGTCCCCGGTCCATGAGTTGATGGATCGATATCTCGTCCAGATAGTGGATTCACCTCTCTAGCGTCGGTAAAGAAGAAGTAGAATCCAACTTCTATACTTACTAACAAATATCCTCCTCCCGTGATACTCGTGAAGTGCGCAGTAGTATATACGGCCTCTAGCAAAAAGCAAGTATCGGACTAACAATTCCTTCCCTTTCCTTCCGCGATCTACGTACGGGCCTGGCCGGCGCCGGTATTGATCAATAAACACTTCAGGATTACCAGGAGTTGCACATTGAAAGATGTTTCGCTACTCACAAGCATAATTATCTACTGATTCCCTGTGTAACTTGAGCTCAAGCTCTTAAATAATGACACACAAGGAATTGCGATCCAGTGTTGACGCTGTTTGTTAGAACAATTTCATTTTAAAAAATCGACATCTGCAAAACTTCACGATATGAAAGATTTGGCTATCCCCACGGCTATCCCATTTTTTGTGATCAAAAGTAGATTAGTCGATCGGGTGATCCAGAACAGCTTTTTATTTTGAAGTTTTTTCATGAAAACTTAGATTTCATAACGAAATTAGTTCCCATTTTTTCCACTAGATGGTACTTTAAATATTCGAATATAACGGGTGTTCAATAAAACATGAGAAGGATTTCAATACTTACTAATTAAAGTAAAGAGCGTATTAGTTTTTCTCTCCAAGAGAATTGCTCTTTGGACTCCCTAGAAATGGGTGGCATGTTTCTTTTCGCTCGGGTGCTGTCAGTTCAATCGAAGATGGCGTCGAAACAACAAGCACTCCGCTAGCGTGTTGTACGGTTTTTACGAAAGGCATGGTCAACGTGGAAAAAAGTTTACGGAGACCCCTTTCGAGACGAAAACGTGCCCATGAGTACAGTTTACCTGATCCTGGTATCCCAGAGCGTGGATCGGAAGACCGGTAGCGGCCGTCCGGCGAAGATAATGACGACGAAAAAGGTTCGTCAACAAGGACCCCTAGTAGCAATTGAGGTTATATGGCACTCTTGAAACCATTCTTAAAACTTAGAATGCACTTATAGTCTGCTATAAAACTAGAAATGCTGCTTGAGACGGAACGAATTTGCGTGACGCTGGCCGACAATATCACGGCTCACATACCTTGATTCACCGAACCCTCAAGATGGACGACGTCATCTGTCGGAAGAAGACTCGGTCCCTTGAGTGCACGGGCAAGCATAAAACGATCGTGAAATCGCAGTGGCGGTGGATGACAAAGAACTACCGCGGGACGTCGTTCGTGCTGGACGACGAAAGTTATTTTCTGCTCTCGAAGACCCACATTCCAGGAAATGACAGCTACTATTCCAGCGAAAAGTCGCCCACACCCCCCGAAGTAAAATATTAGTTTAAGCATAAATTTGAAAAAAAAGTGATGCTACATCGCCATATCGGACAGAGGGATTTCAAAGCCGTGGTTCAAGCCAAGCTGTCTGGCCATCAATCAACAAGTGTATCAGGAGGAGTGCCTTGAGAAAATTCTTCTGCCGTTCTTAAAGAAGCATCATGCGGATGGGAAGTACGTCTTTTGGCTGATCAAGACGTCTTCCCATTACGCCAAGAAGACGCTGGAGTATCTTGAGCAGAAAAAGATAACGTACGTGCCGAAAAAAAGCAACCTGACCAACTTGCTCCAGTGCCATCCCATTGAGGATTTTTTCGTCTCCCTCAGTGCCCTAGTGTACAAAAATAATTGGTGGGCCAAGGATACGAAGCAATTGACCACCAAGATCCGAAATTGTATCCGGAAGATGGACGTCAGTGCCGTCCAGCGCTGTTGTGAGAGCATCGCGACTATATTGTGTTGTACGGCTGATCAGAGCCCCTTCTCCAATATTCATTGACGTTTTTTTTGAAAAATAAACATTGTGTTTAATAAAAAATACTGAACCGGTTGAAAATTTTTTTTTTGGTTTTTATCTACATGATTTAAAAAATTCTTATTTTTTATTGAGCATTCGTTAGAAGCACAGATAACAGTCATTCAGGTTCGTATAAGAATCGTGTGTAAGAACCTACAACTGCCATTTCAAACAAAGCGATCGATTAAAACACGTTTAGCAAACATTTGTAGCTAGCGCAGCGAGCGATGCTATGCACCTGGGCTACAACCACAGACTAACAGACATAACACTCAAAAACAAAGCTTCGTCCGCTTCAACGGTCATTTTAAATATATTTGTAGTTGGGACTGTGGCCACATTTGAAATTATGGCGCCACTGACATATGAACAAGCATATGGAGGATAGAGCACTAGTGAAAAATTGTTCCCAAACCTGAGGGATAGCCCACCAGTACATGAGTGTTTGGGACTGTAAATAAAAGGTGGAGCTAGTGTTCTGGGAAAATTGTCGGATCGATGTTTTTGAGGGAATTCCCTCATAGTGTTATGTCTGTTAGTCTGTGCTACAACTGTCACTTTATGTGTACCAAACAGTTGAGCAGATGGTAGTGGTGAGTCACTGATTTTCAACGTATATCGACTTGTTACACAGGTTTTTTAAATAAATTTTGTTCTAGCAAAATTGTTTTTTTTCTGTGTTAAAGTGTAAATCTGACGAACAATTTCATTATCTACAACTTTGTTAAAAGCTGCAGAGCGAGTGAAAGCGCTATAACCTAGGCTCATTAGCCAGGACTGGGCTAAATACTTCTGTCCCATCCCATCCCAGGAACATTCTGTCCCATCCCATCAAGTCACTCCCAACGATTTATCAAATCCCCACCCCATCAAATTGAAACGGTCGGTACGGTTGTCCACGTTTCTTCCTTATTCAAGGTTTGAAATAGCTCGTTGATTAAATTCTTCATTAATTTAATTGTCGTATAATTTTGAATCTTCTTCACTTTGTACACTGCACAGTTGGCCTGGCCGCTTTAATGATTGTGTCACATATCATATGTACCACAAGCATTAATGTTGAAAAGAAAAATTGTAGGCGAACGTCTGCCATTTTCCAGGATCCCTACATGTATTGGCTGTGTATGTGTAGACTAGACTAGACTATACAACTTAGCAGGAAGAATTATTATGAAACACTAACTGACCTGAATAGCAGGGTAAACCTTTTGCACACATCAACACTAGGGAAGTTGCTTCAAACAAACGTTTCGAGTGGAACTTATTTGAACTCTCACGAAACTGAGCGGACTGGGTAAATAGATGTTTATTTCAGAACTTAACGGAAAAGAACCTATGTTTAACACTGATTTCAAATCAGTATTAGCCTCAAGCAAAAACGATATTAGTTCCATTGGGTGCTCTTCTGTTTTGTGCATGTCTTTATTGATATCATAAACTTCAAAAACGAAGATTTACTAGCGAATAAATCAATCAAAGTAAAACTATCTCACAAAATTGTTCTAAACTCTGGATGAGTTAATGTTCCGAGCTTTTCACTACGATTCACTGTTTACAGCTTTTAATAACCAGAGTTAACCATAATGTGTTTCCAAATAAATTACGATTATTATGGGAATCGCTAAATACCATTCCAGTCACACGCTTTACACGTATATTTACCTACTAACATCAGGTCTGAACAAAAAAACGCGAACTGCACTATAACTAGTCAATAAACTTGCTGATTCTATCACTGCCAGATAGTTACTGACTAACGTGGAACCATCATCATTGGAAGCAAAGGACAAGCCAAATCAAAAACAACGATGACCGCGTACAAATAAAGTGCGATAAGATATGAGCAAATATTTTTCCCTCGATACCAATCTACGCCAAGTACCGCGGAGTCGATATAGTGAGGATTGCAAGGGTCAGAATTAATCTTCAATTGAACGTCACGTCTATCTGTTTCTTCGATCGAGGATTTTTCATGAGGTTAGAATGAAGTAGTGTACATTGAGCGAGGTCTCACCAACGAATAATTTTAATATACAAGTTATAAAATGGGTATAAATCAATTTTGACGATGGATGGTGTTTACAAAACACTTCGATTCTAAGCGTCGTCGATAATCTGGATTCAAGTATCGAATTGTACGGCCTACTACCCTACACGTGTGATTCATTACCATCAATAATAATATCTTGGAATGCGCAACCAATTCTGCTGATTCAAACCTCAATTTATGAGTAGTAGGCGTCAATTGTCTTATCAAAACCCCTGCTTTCCACGAAAAAGATTGTCATACATCAGCGGGAAACCTTATCCTTTATGATGGGACTTGATGGTCGAATTCTTTAGCAATGAATCTAATCGATTTGATGCCTTGTTCCATATTGCTTCAAGTTTCAATTGAGGGCAATTGGTCAGTTGTAAAGATTGGCCAAAGTATTTTCCTAACCGAATCATACTTGTCGACGTACAGGGAAGAGATTATAAAAAGCGTTAGCGATATTTCAAACAACGCTCAATGATCGTTCAATATTATTGAAGACTGAGATGGAAGACCTCGATGCCACCCACGATTGATTTGGTTTATCGCTGGTCAAACAGTTCCTACTTTCTGAGAGTGGTGGGATTAAAAGCGCTTAGTTTGCAAACACCGTACCCGGCCTGCTTATCGGATGTTGATCCTATGGATGAGTGGGTGGCCGGTCTTGGTCCGGCGTGATTGTTCACTTTTCCTTTCAATCTATTTGCTTGTAAAGCGGGGGGATTCTGAAAAAGTTGTTACTTGATCATTTTGATTTGTGGTTTTAGAAGTGACGCATAATTCGTACTTTGCGATTAGTAAATCTATTCAATAACTTCCTAGGTTTATCCAGTATTGTGGACAATCAGCCTCTGAATCTGAAAAGTATAATTCAGCATCATCACTCTTGTCATACGTGTAAGTAAATTTATATAGAAAGCTGTAATAATTCGGCATTTTGTGAAATACGTTCTCGGATTGGATGATATTTGGTATCGCGTAAACAACATATTCGTTGTTCGCTTTAAAGCAAGATAAATATTTATATCCTTCAACTCCTTTGAATAAAACCATCGTCAGTCCAGAAAGCAATTCGTCGTCTATAGCCAGCTAATTATAATGGTATGTTTCCCCCCTAGTTTTTGTAAAGATACTGTGGCGACAGCAGTTCAGTCACCGTGGTAAATCGGAAAATGAGTAGGTACTGCTATTAAAAAAAAGCGGCAGCTCTTGACACGTTTCACGCGTTAGCTTCAGCCGTGCACTAAACATACTCCCCACTTTTGACTTCTTAGCTGCGTCTCAAGTGGTGCGAGGGGATGCGAACACTGCGACGCGACCCTATTTCCTAATTAGACGTGACTGGTGAAATGTTTCAGCCAACAGCACTCAGGCTTAGAGCGGGACATGTTAGGGCAGAAGTGATCCTTTTGTTCCCTGTGATTATCCCTGGATGGCGGTAGTCTGTCTGTTGTTCGTGTGATTTCACGGGACTTGGTTAGGAATGGGACTTTATTCAAATTTGAGCAATTCAGCTCTTTGGGGTCGTTAGTATAGTCTAACGGAGCTGGATTGGGTTTCCAAGCTCATCATTTCTACAATAGAAGTATTTGTAATTTACGAAAAATCCAAAATTTACATTCGCTTCACGTAATATTACTATGTAGGTATTAAACGTGTCGATATGAAAATTAATCATCAATCATGTAGCGTATATTGGTTGCATCTATAATGTCTTAATTACCTACAGAACTGCTGATAATTATGACAGAAATTTGGCTTTGGGGTCCCCTTGCACATGAATCAAGGGAAAAACGAGGTATGGTAATACAATCTGGGACCGCCTACTTCCGATAGGGCGGTTGAAAAGTTTATGTCACAATTCTGAGAAATGAAATACATAACGGAGGAATTACAGAGAAACTACCTCCCAGATCATTTTAAAGGTAGTTTGTAGTGAAAATGCGGTTGAACCGACCCATTTCTTACTACATGACCCTGAAATACAAACCACAAGACGGTGTCATTACATAGACTATATGCCATATCAAGTACAACTCAAGACGAACCAGTTCTGTAACCAGATTAACAGCACGGGAAACTATGCTCAGGAACTGTAAAAAAACTGATCTACGGAAATCAAACCCAACACACAGTGTGCAATACCATTATCGGAACCACCAAATGTTTCAGAAAATACCTGCGAACGCGGCAGTTACTATCTCAAAATCAACAGCCAGTGTCAAAAACTAAATAATATCCACAACGACGGGATCACACTCGTGACCAGGAAGTGCAAAAACGCAAGGTATAACGTCTGATATTCTAATGGCGAGAATTAGGATAGTATTAAGGATGACGACATGGATGAGGTATTTTATTTTATTTTATTTATTTCATCAAAATCTGATCTTATTGGTCATAATGAAATGCTAAGATGAGGAAGGGCCAATTTGAATGAAACAACAAATAAAACTCTTCTCAAATTGGCATAAAACTCTCATATCTTTTTAATTAAATATGCAATACAAAACTTAACAATAAATAAAAATAAAATTATAACAAAAAAACTAACTCGACAAAACTGCAAAAATATAAAAGGAAATCGGCACAGATTAAAATATAGTTGAAATCGAAATTCGCAAACATTTCGTTGAATCTGACTACCATACAGACTATGTTCTAACAAAAACAGCCTTGTTGACGGAGTATATGTTCTGTGGTATAGCTTTGGATCTGACTCAGTAAACTTGATGAATCCGACTTCCTTGAAGAATACTAGCGACAAAAACAACTTGGGCAACTCTTCGTTTTCTTTCAAGAGTGTGCACTGTGCAGACCTACTAATCTACAGCGGTCTTCGTATGGCGGTAGATGTATTCGATTTTTTTTAACTTTCATGATATCACGAAGCCGAGTCACATCACTTTGTTTGAAAAAAATTTCACTAAAATAAGAAGAAAGTCATGAACAAGAGCCACGTGTAAAATCCGAGACTAAACTCAAGAACATAATATCATATATTTGAGTTAACAAAGAGCACAAACGGTTTGGCGAGTAGATGACGGAAATCTATAGCTGACGCCATTTTAAAATCCAAAAATGCGGCTTCCGATTCAGCAGAATTTTCTATAACTATAATATGGGAATTTTTGCAACGGACTTCACGAGTAGATGATAAAAATCGACATTTGACACCATTTGCAAACTCAAGATGGTGACTGGTGGAATTTTTCGAAACTGGCTTGACGAACAGGTGATATAAATTGGCTCCATTTTAAAATGCAAGATAAGCCTAACAGTATGCTTTTTAAAGCAAATTTTATATGTTTGGAAAAGAAAATTGCAGGATTACACAATAACTGTCGTTTCCTTAAAAGACTTGTCATTAAATCAAGTTGAAGACAGCTTATAAGTGTAATTAAAAAGGTTGAATCAAATATTTCAAAAAGTAGTATAAAACGTCTGTACGGTGTGACAAGATTGTTACAACCTCCGTTTGAAGTTAGTAAAATAATGTAAAGAGTATTCTAATTTTTTAACAAACTCTCCGAAAATGTGAAGTAGAACGTTGGTGGAAACTACTTGATTAAAATGTGATAATTTTAAACGAAAACATTACATTGAACGATCACCAAAACTTTGAGGTCAATCGTCTTCTCAGGACTTTACCAAGGAACAATTAAAATTGCTGAACCAGGGACTAAGTTATGCGATAGTACCAAAATCGAGTTGAGAACAAGTTGACAAGTTGAATTATTGACGTTGAGGCAGGTATGAATAACTCGATGCTACAGTGATTTTTTTACCTTTCAAGTGATTTAGTATATATTGTAGATCTCAACAAATGCAACACAAAAACAATGTTTGAAATATGTTGTGTACCCTCAAAATCTTGATTGCATAGCGAAAAAATTTTTTTTGGGGTTTTCTGTGCTAAAAAATTAGCTAGCCTGTCGTTTTTCATCCGATTTTCAGATTTTTTTTTATTGTTTTGGAAAGAAGAATAAATGACCAGTCTACTTTCTACTTTTGCCGCAGTCAGACTTCCAATCGAGCCAAGTGAACAACAGGCTTCTAGATCTAGTGTGCATTGTCTCGAGAACAAAGGAAACATCGGATTTTTCATGTCATCATGAGTAAAGTTGACGAAAAAGCTCTACTCCGGCCCAACGCTGCGGTCGTTGACTTTAAATTTTGTTTAAAACGACCGAGTTTTAGTGAAGTGGAATACCTTCTGAAGGTAAAAATGCAACTTAGGCTTGCAGAAGTCTCGTACCTTCAGTATCATCATCTTTGCAATGTAGTGTTAATATCATTCAACACGTTAGCACAAGCCGAGCGTTTCGTTTTGAAGAACAACTTAAAACACGTGGTTGAAAGTGACAACGTTGGAATTAAGATTCCCGTATATATTGAGAATGATTATATAGATGTAAGGTTATATGACCTATCACCTCGTACTCCTCCTGAGCCAATTGCAAAATGCATGTCGCAATACGGAGAAGTAGAATCCGTTACACCTGATACTTGAAGACACTTCTTCCCGGGTACTCCTAACGGCGTTTTTGTAGTGAGGATGTGGGTTGAAAGGCCTATACCCTCCTACTTCACAATTAAACTCAAAACTTACAGAACTACAATTATGCAAACCACGCTATGCACCCATGAAGGGCAAACTCCTACGTGCAAGTATTGTACTCAGACAGCTCATTATGGATAACCTTGCGCGGAAGATGCAGAGGAAAATGCATCTCAACCGATTGCCAACTCATCTACGGCAAACCAACCTAAAACAGAGTTTTCAATACAAATGCCTGAACCACAAACGGTGGCCAAATTTGTGGCAGCTGTTCAGACCATACTGACAACTGCAAAAGAATCATTTAGCACCCCAACTGTAAGCAACATCGGCAACAAATGTAGTAACAATGACGACGGATTTACACTGATCAACAATAAGTGCAAGAAGCAGGGGAGAACATCTGATCCTGGACACCAAGCCAGCTTCGACCGGGTCGTGAAAAACAAGAGAGAATTAAATGACCCTCCTGACGCTGTTTGCCAACAGACCTCGCGAAAGAAGGTTTCCGCTAGCAATAAAAAGTTGCGCGCACGAGATCCAATATTACTACAATAATTCTTATTTGTATTTTTATTTTTACATGGATTGTAAACATATAAAAGATCCACGGCCCCGTTAAGCTACCGTTATGAGCCGTGTCAAATAAATGAATAAAAAAAAAGAATACATGACCAACTGTATGCTATGTGATAAATTTTTGTTCCAAATTAGATTTTTTTATATTGTTATCCCAAAACCGAAGAGTATTTTTAACAAAAAAACATCACAGCATACCGTTGAAAAAGTCTATCCTTCTGGTTTCCAGAACAATCAAAACATTGAAAATCGGTTGAACAATGACAGGGTGGCCAAAGTCCGAAAAAAATTACGAATGATTTTTTTTTTGGTTCTTGACGTGACAATACCTTTTTCGAGACTTTTTTGGTTGTATAAAACGGGGAAAACAAATCGAAATAGTGAGCTAAACTAATGCAATCATGTGAAAAAAAAATCACCCAGAGGCAGGATTCGAACCTGCAGCCCTTGAGACTGCGACCCAATAGACAAATAATTCCTCATTCAATCATGTGTTTTTCCTGGGACATGACGTAGCATAAAGGTTTGCGTATTGGGCCGAATTCCCAAGGGTTGCAGGTTTGAGTCCTGCTTCTGGGGAAATTTTTTCATATAGGTACTAGGGTTCGCAGTACCGACCCTTTTTGGCGAGAACCGGTACTACGGTACTGAAGCCCTCAGTACCGGTAGTACCGGTAAAGTACCGGTATTCGATTTTTTTTTAAATTTGAAATAAGCTGAAATTGAATGCTCAAACTGATGATCTTATTCTCAGATGATTGATTTATGCCGATCAAAAAACATGTTTATTGTTTTTAATTGCTTCGGAATGGCAAGACACAGAAGATATTTTTCATATAGGGCACCTTCTTTTATTTCGAAATGTAGGCCACTTTGAAATCAATAACTGCTAAGTGGTGCGACTTTCGTCGATGTGAACAGATGGTAAATGTATGAAACCCTATTAACAACAGTAAATCAAAGCGAGAATGGCAGTAAATCCGAGCAGGTTAATCACATTTCCTCTCTTGCTTTTCTGAAAATTGGTTCCGACCTTTATGTCGTTTGCCTACTATTCTCTAATGTATATCAAGGCTCCTTGCTTTCCTGTAAACTGTTGAGTTTTGCTGAATTTTCCGATCACCAATAATTAAAAATCGCCCCATTTGAAGCAGTTCACCAAGTCTAAAACTGTTAGCCACTAAATCGCTGTTCGTTCTTTTATAGATAAAGGTTTAAGAGCAAACCAAATACAGACATGATTTAGACCATAGTCTTATTAGGCGCCATCCAGTGAGTAATGGAAACCAATCAGAATGTCGCTAATAAAACTTTAACTTCTAGAATTATTATGATGATGGCCCCACCTCATTTCTACACAAAGATGTTATCTCAACGATTTATCTAGAAGGCAAATTAATATAATTAAACGTTATCTTGCAGACCGATATTTTGAAACAGACCCCCCTGCAGAGTTAACATATTTGTCATAAAAATTGTATAGTACCGAAAATACCGGTACTGGCCTTTGGTCAGTACCGGTATTACGGTACCAAAAATGGGTCGGTATTCCCGGGATTTTCGGTACCGGTATTACCGGTACCACAACCCTAGTCGCGTACACTAGACTGCCCAGAAAAATAATGAATTTTTGAAAACTCAATCGGTCCACCCTTGATTCGATTACTAGTGCCACCAGGGGTACTTGCTCCAAATTTGAAGCAAATCGAACATGTCTAGCTACCGGACCAACGCTCCTGAAGTTTGTATGGGATTTTTCGACAATTTACATGGAGAAAACCCACTAACTCGCATTTTTGCCGCCAGATGCCACTGTATGCATCGTATTATCACTGTAAGTGAAAAAAAGAAAGATAATTTAATTGTCTACAACTTTGTCGAAGACTGCTTATCAATCCGGCTTTGTTAAAATAAGTTATTAAACTTTTAACAAAGTGATGTCTGCGTCAGTTTTCTATGGGGCCTAGTTGTGCTTGGTTGTGTATCAGTACTCGATTCCCACGAACTATACATTTTTGTGAAATAACCATTGGATTTAGCTCATTAGTACGTTCAGAAGAATTGTAGTAAATAATACGAGTCATGTTTTGGTTTAAAATTTTTAGTTTCAACTGTGACCGCATAGAGGGCGCCAACACTAACTTTTCATAGAAGAGAGATAGAATATCGAAATGTTCGGAAGATTTATTGAAAAATGCCTGCTCTACAACTTTGTAGAAGACACCTAATATCTATCTCTTTTCTTTGCAATGTTAGTGTTAGCGCCCTCTATGCCATACAATGTGGAACTAAAATTTTCTAACCAAAACATGACTCGTATTATTTACTACAACTCTTCTGAACATATTATTCAGCTAAATCTAACGGTTATTTCACAAAAATGTTTAGTTCATGGGAATCGAGTACTGATACACAACCATGCACTGCTAGGCCCCATAGAAAACTGACTCAGACATCTCTTCGTTAAAAGTTTAATAACTTCTTTTAACAAAGCCGGATTGATAAGCAGTCTTCGACAAAGTTGTAGACAATTAAATTATCTTTCTTATTTTCACTTACAGTGATAATACGATGCATACAGTGCCATCTAGCGGCAAAAATGCGAGTTAGTGGGTTTCCTCCATGTTAATTGTCGAAAAATCTCATACAAACTTCAGGCACGTTGGTCCGGTAGCTAGACTTGTCCGATTCGCTTCAAATTTGGAACAAGTACTCCTTGTGGGACTAGGAATCGACTCAGAGGTGGGCCGATAGGGATCATTTTTTTCCTGTCACTCTAGTGTACACACAATGATTTGTAAAATGAGTCAGTAGGGTGCGTCTTTGGATTGAGTTCAACACACTGCAGATTGTGACATGTGTGTGCTATTTGTGAGTTGGCGTTGGGAAAAAAATATTTTTACTCTTGTGTGTGCGTTCTGATGTCAAAATGCTTTTGGCGATTTGTAGGTACCTAGGGTAATGAGTCTGTAGGTATTTCTTCTGTAGGTATTTCTAAAGCACGGGCGGATTCTACGAGGTTTGTGCTTACCTAAAGACGGGAGTTAGTTGGAGAGTTCGGTGGGTGAGCAGATTGAGCTATATTAGACCAGTGACCAAGATAACGCACTGAATGTTTTTTGTTTTTATCACAGGCTTGGAATAAGCATTAGTATTTTATACCGATCAAAATCCTCTGTCCATTTTCAGTGTGGGATTTTATATAGGAATATGAAAGTGGAATCGGAACGAAAACGATCACAGCGTTTTGATTTATTATTTCAAAAAGTTTTGTTTAGAACTTGGAAACTGGTATATGGTACCGTTCTATTTGTTGCTTCCTTTGAAACCTGTGTTTTAATAAATAGTGTTCAGCGTACTACACTCAGATTCGATCAGCTGTGGGAAAAAATGACCGAAGGACGCGTTTCTGAGTGGTTCAATTCTAGAATTTTTGACGTTAATTATGGTACTATTAAAGTAGGTACAGTTCTTGCGAATAACGTCCAGGAGAAAATGTCCATTATTTTAAAGCGCCTGCATATTCCAGAACACTGAATGCGATGGTATTATTTTCGAATTCCATCAATAACGATTGAGATTGTTATTCGCAAAAATTGAAAAAAAAAAATCATCCCATTCCTCTTGGAGTTCCCGATGACAATTTTCGGCACAAGTTAGAATGGAAAAATTCAAGTTTATTCTACTTCATTGCGGTTATGTCTCTGATATTACCCACTCATCTTTTTAATTTTAAATGGGGTCAGACAACGATTTCCGTCATCTACTCGTCAATTCCGAAAATACCTAACCTTTAGTAGGAATAGCACAGATAACAGACGTTCAGGTTCATATAAAATAACAACTGTCAATATGAATAAAACGAGCAATGTAAGCGCGATTAGAAAACGTTTATGGTTAGCTCAGTGATCGGCCGGCTTGAATCGATGGCAGTAGTGATTTACTGATTTACAACATATATCAATTTAAAAGTGTTCACAGGTTTATCTTTACGAAGTCGGTTACGAATTCTGTCAAGGAAAAATATTTTAGTGTTCTGGTGTAAATTAGTATCACTATGCGATGAACGATGAAAACGAGTCTGTTTACAGAACTGTGGAAAAGTAGCGATAACGCAAAAGATCTGCTCAAATAAGAAAAAGATTAAACCAATGTGTGCAGAAGGGCACAACACCTAACTAAGAGAAATTAGAATTATTGTGTTTTTAAATCATCTCATCAATAATTAGCACTAACGTGTGACCGGCTAACGATAAATCCAAACTAGCACCAAATCGTCATCTAATCCAGTACCAAATGAGCTTCAGTGATTGCTTATCGAGACATCACTCGGGACCTGCCAATTATTTTAGGTGTTCACACAAGTGTTGTGGCTGTTTGGATCAAGTGTCTAACTGGTGGCAATTTGGCGCTAGTTTGAATTTCGCGTCTAACTGGCCCCAAGTTGGTGCTAATTATTGATGAGATGAATTCAAAGCACAAAAAATCAACTTTATCTAGCGATAAATTGTTGGTTCAGTCTTCAAAGTATCAAGGAATGATTTTAGACACTGAAACATCAATACGAGAACAATTATACATATAGAATTATTACCTTTCATGATTGACATCTTTGACTGCGACCTGGACTATGAGCATTCTATTCAGCGTTCAGGATTAGCACGTAGAACATACGAAACGTCCAACAATCAAAACACAAAACCAATTCTCTAGGCTATACTCTAATGGTAACAGTAGCTAGAAAATGCACAAACAACAATTCAGCTGAAGAATGAATGAAAAATGATATCCGATGAACACAGACTAAACAGATTTGATACATCCAAAACAACTAAGCAGTAGTTCGTGAAACTTTTGCCAGATAGAGACCGAGTAACCGGATTACGTTTGTTTTGTTTACGGATGACCAGTCCATTGGTTCGGCTAATTATCCCGATCGTATTACGACCAATGTTAAGAACTGCGATGTCGTAGGTGTATCTGCTTAGTCTGTGCGGTATTAGATGCTACAGTCAACGGTTAAAAACACATCTGTTATATGAGTGCAGAAGTAACTATAGTAGCAAATTGTGACTAATTAACTTCCTCGCCTAATGCACGGTCCCCCCAAGTGGAGTCTACGTCGTTAGCCATTTCGGTGAAACACGGTGCGTAACGAAACGCACCAGAGTGTGTAAACAATAACAAATTTATCTACATGGACTGGAGAGTATAGGTGTGTACCGACTACCGGTACCGGTAAAAGTTTCAGTGCGAGAGTAAATATTTGTGTAGAAGAAGAGCGAAAAAATAATGAAAACACATTCCTTGAATAGCTCTAGAAGCGCGGTTCTGTCTAGCACGAACGTATGAAAGTAGAAGTAAGGAAAAATGTAGTGAATTTGTTGAATAGAATAGCAAATACACATACAAAATGCTTTGAGGCTGCATTTGACGTGAGAAGCTACCGTATTAAATACTACACGAATGATTGGTATAAACTAGTGCATTTTTTATTCAAGACATTTTTAAATCAATTCGATTATTTTTATAACAAATGTTTGATAATTCACTATTATTGTTTTAATGAACCAAAGAGACATTTGTATACAAACTTACTTCACTTTTTACCAGGCGACCGAGTATAATATCTTAAATAATATTTTTAAACCGCATATTACTTTTAAAAAGTGGCAGATTAAGCGAAATAAGCGGAACGCGAGTTTGTTTACAAAGTCGTTTAGCCTCTTTCAAAAATGGTTTTGAAATGACAAACATTTATCGAAACTGGAATTTCATCAAAAAATTCCCCATTTATCAAATCAGGTATTGCTAATGATAAAAACTGTTGCATGCCGTTAACTATCTCACTGACTGACTATCTCAGTAACCAGTGAACCGATTCAACAGCGACAATCGGGATAAAGAATTCCATTAACCGAGCATTCAAAAAGCATGTAAACCGAGCCTTCACTGCCGTGTGTCGTTTTTTTTAGTTAAACCAAGCTAAAACTCTAGGAAGCTTTCATAGTAGTAATCATGCAACGTGTGTGTGTCGAATGTGTTGACGTGATGGAACAACGTCTGTCTGCTGACAATGTGACATGATCCGAGAACAGAGAACTGTGAGAACAGAACAAAGACGTTGCGCTATTGCGGAAAACGGGCAGACACAAACAAAACGGCACATCTAAGGTTGCGAAAAATGTAACAAGTAACACATGTGTTTTGTGTGTATGTGTATGGGAAAAAAGTGAGTGATTAAATGCTATATTCCTATCGCACGCTTCTTCCACCTACAGCCGCCTAAGAAACCGCGCTCAGCCATCGACCCGTTCGTGTCGGTTGGAAGGCAGTGTGCGAAACAACGAAAAACCACAATCAAGATGATGAAAAATGGTGTATTGCTATTAAACGTATCTAGAGATTATGATGATGCGAGCAGGAAGATGATGAGATTGAAATGAAACAGCGAGAAAAATGAGAGCAAAAAACCATTCGCTATTGAGATTGAAAAATAAAACAAAAAAATCAACGCAACCGGCAGCGGTTGTTGACGAGCGAGAAAGAGATAGAGTGAGAAGAAAAAAATCGAACGTACAAGAAAGTTAGCAAACTTTTCAGCAGCTCATTTTTCTGCGCCTACTTATTTATGCACATTGGGACTAAAGAGGTGGCGACACCTCGGACCTACTTACCGATATCTTCGCTCTTGTAGTTCTGTATCATCTCAGCCAGTTCCAAATTGCCAGCGATGACGGCGACCTGCGGATGAGTTTGGAGCGAGAGAGAAAAGGAAACAAAAACGCGACAACGCGGTCAATTAGTATCGTGTTGTATCTAACTTGACTATGTTGGGGAAGGGGCTCGAAAAAAGGGGGGTGGGAGGGACTCAGCTTAAGCGGGGTACATATTTAGCCGGTGGAAATGATTCGCTGCGGCAAATTATCATCGTTACACCGAAGAAAGATATGTACACTAATGTACACAAACGAACTCATCTGTCTATACAAATGAGTGCGTTGATGGTTTCGTTTTGCCGTGACATACGGGGTGTGAAATGTAGCAACAAATTAGCTGTGACTTTCACTGTTGAACTGTATAATGTAAATACATCGGTCTAAAGAAGGAAAGGGGAGTTTAGAAATTGTGCAAATGATCCGGTTTTTTATTGTTGATGGCAAACTGAAGAGCTACAAATTATATTAACGATAATGCAGCTACATTGGTTCAACTACAATCGTCTACGGAAGGGTTAGCGACACCATCACCAATCTCTAATCTTCGGTAATAATCATTTTCCCTTCTGAATTATAAAAACATCCTAAAAACATCGCTGTCGGTCACTACCGACTTCAGTTTCAGTTGAGATGAGATGGTAAATTTTGAAGAGTTATATACTTAACGGAACGCCACCGACTCAATTATACTTCCATGACTACCACGCAGATGGATCGAAACAAAAGTATGGATTTGGGGTTAATTGTAAACAAACAATACCATGTGCCATTGCAATCTATTACGACATGCGGCCGTTGCCTACATGTATCTCATGTACCTATACATGTATCTCGGGTTGGATAAACGCAATGCTTAGTAATCGCACTCTGGTTCGTCACTAAGATAAGCAGGTATAGGGAAGTTAAGTACTTGTGGATGTCCACAAGGTACCGTTCTGTTAGCTTTGTCATGGAGCCTGGTTGCCGAAGGGTTGTCTAGAAAAAAATTATGAGCTAAGATTTCCAACCTGCAGGTTTGCTGACGATTACCAAACAGTACCGTCTTTACGTATGGGCTATGCAATTTTTGGAGTACCTTTATTAGTCCCAAATGACTGTGTAAGTTATGGGGGCGATTGGTTGCTCCTCGGATTGGCGCATTTTATACGGACATGACATTAGTGAGGAAAACACTAGCTTTTTGCACTTCTGCATGTTCAGATCGCTATTTCACTCAAGCTGAAAAACCAACGCTACTAAAAATGTGGTTAACAACTTTCACGAAAACTTTAACCAACTTGGTTTTTTTTGGAAATGTTATTACGATTTGATGATAGAAGGGTAAAATTAATCTCAGAAAATTATTATTTCTGTCAACACTGCAAATGTACCACCAACGTTTCAATCTCAGAATATGTTCATTGCTACGAGTTGGTGTCTTTGTTCAGAATGAAATTCTGAATTTTCTGAATCACAAGAATTTAACTGGGAAAAACCAATTCAATTTACCTAACAGTGAGGTTGTACCATATTGATATCATCGATCACATTTTTATTGCATTTGCTCAATCTATTGCCATTGACTGTTGATAAATGTAGATGTGAATTAAATCGGTCTTTTATTTCCCAACTACTTTTAAGGGGAGCGTATGGTGTAAAGTGCTCAAACCGAGAGTTATTTTGTTTTACGATGTTGAAGGCAAGGCAACAATGGATCTTTTGTGTAATATCAAGCTCTATTCACACATTCATTGCGCACGAAAAAAAAAAAAATTAGTCACTCAGAGCCACACATACTAGCGTTCTTAGAGTTGACGTCCAATCATTTCCACGTCGAGGAGCGCCGCGGCGAACACGATAACTCTTAATAAAATTATCCGATACATAAAATTCAACAGGATTTGTAAAGGTTAGACTTCTAGTTACTCGATGAACCAAAAAAATGGGAAAAAGGTTTCAGAAAATGGCTTCATGAAAACCTAAAGATCTTATATTTTACTGGAATATTCGCTCGTTTTCTTCATAATAAAAGGGGGGAAAATTAATTTGGATTTCTGTGGTTCATCGACTGGCTACACATATTGTGCATTCTCATAAAAAAATCTAGTCAATTCGTTGAATACTTATTATGTCATCGTGTTTGCCAATATGAAAAACACGGTTTCGAGAAAAATGCTATTAAAGGGTGTCCCACATCAAATTGCATCACAGAAAAAACATTGTAGAAATGACCCATTGGATATTTTCTCTTGAACATTTGAGTAGGAGTAGTTTAGAGTGTATTATTTTCACTGTATTTTTATAGCTGTTTTTCGAAAATTGTTGCTGATAGATTGAAATCTGCCTGTGTTATAACAAAAACGCGCGCAGGATGCACGGCTGTTGAAAACACAAAAAGTTCATCGTGGCCACCGAGATGTCGGGAGACTATTGTAGAGGTTCAATACTTACAATTAAGCGGATAAAAAAGAAGTCTATTTTTTGCCAACTACACCAGACGCTCTCCTTAAGTAATTCAAAAATTATTCTGTAAAATATTGAAAATATGTAATAATTTCTAAGAGTATAAGTCTCTGCGATGAACAGATTCTGAGATAATTGGGATTTGAGGTGTTGACAGAATTAATAATTTTCTTCGAATTATTTAACCCTTCTCTCGTAAGATCCTAATAAAATTTTCTTGCAAAAATCCTAGTAAGTTATTGATATCGGAAAAGTTGTTAACTACATTCTAGACTGCTCTTTTATTTTTTGTTGGATTTTAAATTTGAGTGAAATAGCGATCTGTATGAGTGGAGATGCAAAAAACTACATTTTCCCATACTAATTTCCATACAAACTTTAAAAGCAATGCGCAAATCCGAGGAGTAAGTAAACGCTCTGCCTCCGCTAATTGGGATCATTTCAATTTTTTCCATGCAACCTCGAGCCAGTCTAATGGGCACACTGGGCTAAAGCCAGAGGACCCGAAATTTTAGGGGACCAGCACTGAGGATTTACATAAATTCATACAAAAAATTGCTTTCGAAAACATAGACACACTTCATTGTTTGTAACTTTAACGAGTTCATAAATTGGAATAATTTTTAAATAAAGATAGTTTATAGTGAAATATTTATATTACCAAAATTCAATCAATATCCAAACGGCTCTAAAGCGCACATAGTCGTTGAAAGCGGTTCATAGATGGTAGCGACTAGAAATGCAGCACAAAATGACCAGATATTGAACCAATTCAAGCACCGATCCAACTATTCAAGTTGCAATTGTTTTTGAGTAAAATTAGTTAAACGTGTATACATAGTTTGGAAGGCCGTATCGTAGCGAAAAACACGGTAGCGCAAAGAAGCTGCATAAGAGATAGAAGAAGAAACTGTTAAAATTGGTTAAAACATATTTGTCTGGCAAGCAATCTGCGCTTGGGGCAAACTTTTTTACTATAGAGTTTTCAACCATAGGCGAATTTGCTTCTATTTCAGATTAGAGAAACTGCTTTAGAAAAATCTCTAACCCTATGTGCGGAGTTGAGAATCGAACCCAGGTGAGTTGCGTACAAGGCAATTGATTTACCAACTACGCTATGTCCGCTCGTATGGGGCAAATTGATTCAGCTTGTGCCCCTTGTAGATTTGTCTGTTTACGATATAATGAACGTAAACAGACGAATCTACAAGGAGCACTGTCTTCAAAAACAACTTTCTTTTTGAGGTCTAACGGAGGTGTGACTCTGTTATAGCCGGATTCAGCATCTTCGACAAAGCTCGGACCGTTTTAGGCTGGTACAGAACCAGAGTCATGTTGATTTGTGTACTAAAAGAAGCCAACCTCAGAATCATTCCACAACTTTGCTCTATCGAGAAATGTTGAGCCTTCTTAAAATCTCAAAAATGAACTTGAATTAAATAAAGTGTGGTTGGAGGTTTCTGAACATGTTAACCCTACCATTGCCCTAAACATGATAAACGGAGTCAAGGATGTTTTGGTTGGAAGAAGAGGTTCAATAGGGCTATCATATAAAAAAACATAATCATATAGCCGTAGTTACTTCACTTCCAGAAAGTTTAAGTACAATTGTAAGTAAAGAAAATTGCTAACGACTAATTTTGTGTGAAAGAAGACGACTCCATTATTTTTGTCACCAAAATATGTCTATGCACATTAGACCACCAAATTGACTTTTGTTCGGAACACCACTCAATAGGATGGTAATTGGCTACAAAAGCCCCATTCCAAATACAAACTTGTTCGGATACTTATGGTTTACTCACAAGAGTTTTTAAGTTTGTTTGCGAAAATATTTAAAATATCGGAAACGAAAACCATTAACTCAGTCAAAAATGAAAGCATCATCTTATGTATCCCAAAATCCTCAGATGTTTAGCTCAAGATAAAAGGAACAACATAGGAGAAGACTGCAAATTGATCTGACTTTGAGGTAAAAAAATATTCTAATATACTGTTAAATGCTCCTTCTGGCACATTCTTAGAATAGGACATTTTCAAATATTCCTCGAAGTTAGTTAACATTGTACGGTAATCTCGAATCATTATGCAACTTTCAACAAAGTTATTCGGTATAAAAAATGCTTTACTACCTGATGTTCTGATGCAGGTAGAGTAACTGTGGGAGTTTTCATTGAATTTTGTTTTTTTTCCGATTTTCCATATATTGTTTCTAAACTCTTGTAAGTGAACTAGAGATATAGGAAAAAGCTCATATTTGGCATATGGTTTGCAGAGCTAATTACCAATTGATTTAGGAGTATTCCGAAAAAAAGTTACCGGTGTAATGCACATTCTTGAATTTTGGAGAATTCACAATTAAAATATGCTTAATGAAAACAGAGCATAATTCTCGACAAACATATGATTACGGCTTAAAAGCCAACTGTCAAAATTCCCTTTAAAGGGAAATTCCAGACAAACCGTTACTGTCCAAACACAGTTCACAGTACTGCATGCTAGAGAAAACTTTTCTCTTTTCTTTACTACCAACATCTGAGACTGGCGTGTGACCGTTTGTCCGGAATTTTCGTTAAAAGTGAATTTTGATAGTTGGCTTTTAAGCCGTAATCATATGTTTGTCGAGAATTGTACCGCTCAAAAAATAATACTTTAAATTGTAGCATTCAGTTCAATTCAAGTTGAATTCAAAACCTCAGTTTATGAAAAAAAAAAAACGATGGACGCAAAGGCAAGCCATCCCGTACTGTATTCCGGCTGTCTAGCGTGACTGGTGTTGAAATGAATTGAACCGCTCACATTCATAGATTCGAGCAATTTAAATGTCTCACTTTAGAATCAATACGAAACAAACTTTACGGATCGATGCAAGTTTTGAATATTTCTTTCGATTGGCGAAAATGCCATTTTTTAGTTAGGGTGAATCTCATTTATCACTCGGCCTACAATTGATGGGATGCACAAAAATTGGCGTCAACATGTTTGCTTTGTTCCTAAGAACCAATATTACAACAAAAATAGCCTGAAAACGGTGGTATGCTCGTTCGGTCAAATACTCGAAAATCTCGAATCGAGTGCACCAATTTTCGCCCTACCATTTGAGCGACGCTGCTTCAACTGACGATTTCAAATAAGTAAGGTGAAAAGAGAAACAGGGCGAAAATATAATTAAATATCAATCGAAGCAGGCATGTCCGACCATCTTGACATAATTCGACAAATAAAAATATGCGTGGAATTATTTGGTTCACAATCGTGCTACATTTTTCCAATGCTCAGCATCAGTGGCGTGTATTTAAGCAGGAGCATATAGATCTGTGTTCCAACAACAAGTGCGGAGCAAGAGTTCATACGATGTGTTTTAAGGTATTTGAATCAAATGGCTTGAATATTTGATTGTTGTTTCGTTCACCAGAACCATCCAGCTGCAACCTGCCGACAATACCAACCGATTGAGATGAGTGCGGACAAGATAGAGAGGTTACTAATGGGACATAATGGCATACGAAACAGGATAGCAACGGATTCTAGCATACCTGCTTCAAACATGCAATATTTGGTCGGTTTGGCTGAACTCAAACCTCACATAACCTAATTCACAGTGTAACTCTATTTGCAGCATTGGGACGCAGATCTTCAACGAATGTCAGAAAAGTGGCTTCAGCAGTGCATCATTGCTGTCGACGACTGTAACTTTATTTGTACGGAACTCAATAGAATATTTTAGAGTATACCTTATAATATAAATCACTTCTTAGACAACTCATCATACTCCCTAGGACAAAACATATATTTTCTACCGCAACCTGTCGCTCGGAATTGGGAGGCAATCGTTATTAGAAAATGGTTTCATGAATCTCGGACAATGACGAATTTATCATTGGATAGTCTCCAGCCAAAGGAGTAAGTTTTATTTTTTCTGTGATATTTAGCTATATACGCAGTCTTATTACTCCTTCAGTATCTCAAACTACACACAAATGATATGGGCGGATACGAAATTTATTGGCTGCGGTGTTGCCAACATGTTCGGTGGTTCAATGATCGCTTGCAACTACTATCCGGCAGGTAATACTGTTGGCAGACCTGTGTACCTTCGAGGTCCTACGTGCAGTCGATGTTCTGAGGTGGGAGCCTGTTGTTCGCGTATTTTCCCTGGTTTGTGTGGTATAGGTAGGTGACAACATTTGCCGTATCCAAAAGGACCACTCTGCTGTACAATCCTTTTACTAAAAGGAATTTAAATTATTACCAAAATTTACTGCTTCTTCGGTGGCAATGGCACTGAAATTTAGGCTGCATTTATCTGTTCACAAAATAATCATTCCTTATTATTCTTTCTCGCAGACAATAAACATTCGAATGGACCGATGCTCTGTGTGGATGTTTTGACGCTGATTCTACTTGTGATTATATCATTGACTCAACCAAACCTTTTGTTATGGAATCATTGCATAAAGGATATAAACTGAAATAAAGTTATGAAATGACGATCATTCTAACACTTTTATATTCGTGTAATTGTAACTTATAAACCGTTCGCTTCGATCGTTCTTTAAATTGTATACTTCGTCTGGATTTGTCAGCAACCAGTGCGGCATCTGTTCGAGCTGTCTCGAGGTTAATTGGTCATATAAATAAATATTTCCAATTATCTCAGAAAAATTCATCATCATTATCATCAGTGGGACTCCTCCAGCTTTTTTTTTTGCACAGCCACCGCATGCGCATCTTCGCCAGCGAGTGAGAGTGGAGTCTATCCCAAATTCAGCGATGCCATTTTTCATCAACCTTCCAAAGGCATCATACACTTAGGCACTCGTGGTTCTTGTGCCGGTGTAATTTTCTTTTACTGCCTACGAATAGCGAGTACAGGATTCTTTTGTCAAATACGCCGGGAACTCGATAGTCAACCACCTTGGACGCCTATGCCCTATAGTCGTACAGAGCTGCAGGTCGTCCAGGAGCTTGTTCGCGTTTTTTGTGATTTTTATCACGTTACAGTGATATTGTATTCATGAGTTTACTATCGGATTTTTCTGTCAGCGTAGTGTTATTTATGTTCATGAATTCAGGATCTTAGTCACGAATTTTTGTCACGAGTAGTGTGATTTATATTCTTGACTTTAGGATCTTAGTAACGATTTTCGTGAATTATTTTCATAATATCTTGATATTTCATTCTAGTACTTTCTTTCGAATTTGACACGAATTCGACTGTTTATCCGAATCTCATTTGCCTGGTGTTCACTGGTTCTTTTCATTTGACAGGATCAAACGAAGTAGGTTGACTATGAAGTGCCACTCATTTGAGAGCGATGGCGGATGGAGAGCTTCAGTTCAATAGTAACGATATTTTAAATGAATTTCAACGTTTCCATAGACGACTGATTGGCTGCATTCATTCAGTTTCGATCCTGTGAACTGAAATTTTACGGCACTGAGTCCAAGAGTATTTTCCAGATTCTGTGGAGACGATGCCGAAGCGCAAACCCCTTGACTTATTATAATTAGGTTTTGTTGTATGTATTTGTCATAAAGTGATTTTAAAACAAGTGAGATCCCAAAGGTTTTGTTGTATTTAGTATAAAGTGGATCTAAAACATGTCATCCCAGAAATTTAACGCAATAAAGAGCCGCACGAACCGTACAGGAAACGGGAAAGGAGGAAGGATAGGAAAGGATAGGTATATTTTATGTCACGATAAAACGCTCGCAATTTACTAGACATTTTAGTTTAGTACTACACGCTATCAAAAAACTGTAGGAATACACATACATATAATATTTATATAGCCATAGAAAAAATAACAAAACTATATACTGATACCTGGTACGGTGTCTGATTGGCATAGTTTAGAGCGCCCCGGTTGGAACCGCGAAAGAGAAGCATTCTAGCGCAAGCCTCCTGATTGTTAACAGCGCAAACATGCAGCGGCGTATTGCCGGAAGCGTTCTGACCATCCATATCCGCACCGTAGAACAGCAGGTGCTCTAGGTGATGCACTAACCCGTTCCGACAAGCCTACAATGTTGTGGTTTGTTGTTGTTGTGATTGTTTTGGTTTGATGTGTGCATGTGAGAGTATTATGGTTCCGGGTCAAGTATTTTGGTTAGGGTGTTATTTGTTTTTTTTCGTGTGTTTTCAGAAACGGTTTAAGGTTGCAGTTAAATAGTTGGTTGTTATTTTGGATCAGAAAGTTGGAGATAGTCAGCGGAAGTGCGCATGTAGGACAATGAGAAAAGAAAAAGAGAAAAAGAGAAGAAAAAAGAGATTCATTAGAATACTTGTCACTTTCGAACTTTTTGACGTAGGACTTACGTCTTTCTTTACTATACTGGGTGTCATTTCAAAATTTTCAAAACGGATGCGTTACGTACACTTTGAACTCTAATAACTTTTCTCCTACTAAAGGAATTACTAATTTTGTTTCATAAATCGAAAGGAAAACGTTCAACGCTTGCTATTGATACCTTGTTTGCTATGTAAAACTTGTTTAAAAAGTTCAAAAACTACTTTTAATGCGAATCAACATTAATGCTAAAACCTATAAATATGGGTGTCACAGTTTTTCTTAAAGCCAGACGTGTGTAAGCCACAGAGCAGAACACACGTACGTGTGCTGCTCAACGAGAAGCTGCATTTTGACCACCAACCAAATCATAGCTACTGCCTTATCGCTGCCAACCAAGAACAGTCGTCGCCCTGCGTGAAATTCATTGCTCTCAGAAGTGGACAGAGTTACTAAATCGCAAGCTGCTCTTCCAGTGCCTGGTCCGTGAGATTGCACAGAATTTCAAAACCTACTCTTCCGGAGCTCAGCCGTAATGGCCCTTTAAGAAGCCAGCGAGGCCTGCCTGGTTAGTTTGTTGGAAAATACCAATCTGTGCGCTATCCATGCCAAGCGAATAATCATCATGCCGAGCGGGAAACGGCGAAATGATATTCACAACAAACGGTCCTTATTAGGACCACAAAATCGTTCTCAGAAGAATTACAATTGAAATTTCCATTTCGTGCTTTGGAAAATAACTTCCCTCTTATCGGGTTAGTTATTTTCTATAATAATATCCGAAAAATGTGCGATAAAACCAATAAACTGACCAATTGGACGGAAGCAATAAAATACCTACAACAATTTGAGTCAGAAAAGTGATATTAACGGAAAAATGCTTCGATCGTTTCTAAGTGTTTGGCAGCTGAAGTTGCCGATTTGTTTTCCAACGTCAATTATTTGCGCTGTGCTGTACGGAACAGATTTTTGCGCGATGTGTTGGGAAATAATTAAAACAATTGTGTAGTAGATTCCGTAGATTTTACCGTAAATTTTGATAGAAATGATTTTGTAAAAGCATTAATTAGCCGTGCTTTGAATGGTGGTTTTTGCAAATCTTTCTAGAACATTAGTGAATGTGGAAACCCTGCTACTAAGCGAATGCCACGCCAAAAAGAATGATGAAAATATTTTCATTTGTCGCACAAAGGGATGGACTACCATCTGCACTAAGAAGTTTATAAAAGTGATCGCATTCCGACATACAATGCTCATTCGATGTGAGCTGCGAAAGGGGAATGTTCGTGTATGTACGCAGCAGAAGCGAATTCGGGCAAGGTTCGAATCGTTAGCAAGGATTCTCGTCTGGTATCACCAAACATAGTTATCTACAAACCGTTCTTTTTAGGATGAAAACATAATGGAGAAAGAATTGAATTAGAAAGTTCCATTTAATAACTTGCATTGAGTTTGCGCCTGTCAAGTCTGCTGTACTTTATCAATGACACATATAAACCAATGTTTATCGAATTAATCTACAATGCAAATCTTTCTAGAACATTAGTGAATGTGGCAACCCTGCTACTAAGCGAATGCCACGCCAAAACGAATGATGAAAATATTTTCATTTGTCGCACAAAGGGATGGACTACCATCTGCACTAAGAAGTTTATAAAAGAGATCGCATTCCGACATACAATGCTCATTCGATGTGAGCTGCAAAAGGGGAATGTTCGTGTATGTACGCAGTAGAAGCGAATTCGGGCAAGGTTAGAATCGTTAGCAAGGATTCTCGTCTGGTATCACCAAACATAGTTATCTACAAACCGTTCTTTTTAGGATGAAAACATAAAGGAGAAAGAATTGAATTAGAAAGTTCCATTTAATAACTTGAATTGAGTTTGCGCCTGTCAATTCTTGTATACATTTACCAGTGATTCATATAAGCAAATGTTTATCAAATTAATCTACAAACCCGAAGGTTTTTGCAAGTCCTAGAAAATCAGTGAATGTGGCAATCTCATTCGACATGAAATTTCCAGTAAACATTCATTCAAAAAGTGCATTGGCTCAAATTATCCATGAATGTCATATGATATGCCCAAGTTTAGTCCTACGTCAACACCGCGGTTACGTCCCTGGCATTACCCACTCCTAGTTTTTTCACTTTAACAATCGTCCTAGTGGTGGTGTACGTTATCAGAATGTCTCTTTTTTCCTAGGAGAAGGTTGCAAGATTTAGAAGTCAAACTACCTCTACTACACTCTCTGAGTAAATACTCCTTCTCCCATACTAACAAGTCAGTCGGTTTATTTTAAATGCTTCATCAAAGTCCCAATCACCGTTCTACTGTCTACTCAAACAACTCTCAATAAGTCAAACAAATTAAAATAGAAAAAAAAAACAAATAATAGCCGCTTTATTACCTGGTGCACTTCCTGCCATCCCTGGCTGTCCTGAATGCCGAGGGTTGCGTGATCGTGAAGCAGAATTTCGCAGATTTTCGGATCGGTTTTGCGCGTAACCGAGAGGTAGACCGGTGTTAGGCCCTTTGTGTCGCGGTAATTTGGCGATGCGCCCAGTTCCAGCAGGGTGCTGAAAGTGAAATCAGAAAAGAAGAATCGTTTTAAAACACACGTTCTGTGATGTAAAATAATGTTACGAAGTGCGGGGTCAATTGCTGTCATTGCAGCTCTCGAAGATGATTTGCGGAATCGAACTCGCGCACGTCTTAAATTGCGCTAATGTGACATCGGTATGATGACGTACCACGAAAAGTGCAGTGCACCTGTCTTTGCAGCACAACGAAGCGAATTGGTTTTTATTTTATGATGGTTGCTTATCAGCAAATTGTATTTTTTCTTCTGCATTATGCATAGGTAATGCGTTTTTACTTTCTACAAAATTAAATGTTCAATATATACAATACAATACAGTGTGCATGCAAAATAAATGCAGTGGTCAGCGCTTCTTTAATTTGTTCTATAATTTAATGAAAATATTCTTCAAGAAAATGTGATGAAGAAAACCAATTGATCGATTTTCTATTGACAGAGCCATTGTTTCATATTGAAAATTCGATTACATTTTGAAAGGTTTACCACGAAAGGTGGGGTGTGACGAATTGACAGTTGATCAAAAAGATCAAATTTCAAATGACTGACAGAGTGATACTTCTTGCTTGGAATCTATTGGTATGGCGGTATGTTTTTGACTGTGTTCAAATGGTTGTACAAGTAGTTTATATTAAACTGTTCGAACCTTGCTTTTTGGGTTGTGAAAGTTATGATCGAACGATGTTTTCAATACTCTTCACCACCAAATTTTCTCTGAATGCCTTTGATCATAGACATAAACCCAACTATCATCACAGTACATGCACTTCATTCACATCCTTCACTGCTGTGAACAATTGTTCGATTGTTTATTGGGACCGCAGAGGACACTTTGCATGTTTGTTGATTGTATGTTTGCGTTTGAAAACAGTAACGTCGACTCGCGACCGGGATCGTTTTACGGCTTGTTCATGCGCATTTGAATAGTGGTTGCGTATTGCAAAACAAAAAATAACAATCTCGCGGAGGTTGGGAAATTTGAAAACACAGCAGTTGCAGTGTCGCTGGCAGAAGGCAAAATAGTTGATGGCGCGCCACTACGAAGCAAGAATCGATTAATGCAATAATGAACAAACCTACCATACCTAGCTGTATTATTTATTTCACACCTCGCATAAATATGTTAAAGCGTGCGTCATCCGTAAAGAAATGCATTGCTGTGGATTGATGCCGTTTAACTTATTGTGCATAAAATTATTGCATCACAAGCACAGTTCAATTTGATTGTCTATGAAACGGTAAGTTTAGGTTTTTACTCCACACGTAGGTTCTACCTCTTCTGCCGACCCTGTGAACGACAGACCCGGTGATGTGATAGATTGGTGTGTCTAAACAGGACCTAAGGAGAGTGCCCAAAGCATGACGCAAAACTCGAAATCGGGGACACATATTGGAAGGGAAACATTCTTTTGCCCGGTTGTTGGTTGATAGGAAGCTTTCACTAAGTTAATGATCAATCGCAATGCAGTCAAAGGTTTAACTATTATTAGCACCCATTTTATACGAAAGAACATTCGGAAGTTTATGTATGTGACTAGAGGTTACATGCCAGTTGTTGACGGTAAATTATAGTTATTATTTAATATTGACCGAGCTTAATTGGTTTCGGAAATGGTTCCTGTACTTGAGCGAAATATCTGAAAGAATATCTGAATAAATTTCTGAATCAATTTCCGAATGATTTAATAGGGTAAAATATGTGCACTTTTCCAAAAAATACACTCTAACAATATCCCAGGAAAATGAGCCGGTTGTGTCACTGGAGCCAGACACTAACTAGAATCAGCCAAAAGCTCGGCTCATTTTCCGACTGGACTTAAACAGGCAAATATTATTGCTAGCTACGCGCTTCTTACGAAGAAGCTACGTACCCGCCCGGGAAGTAGAAATTGACGGTGTAGTCTTCGACATGGGTCTTGTTTGGGAAGATCTGCTAAAGTAAGGGATTGACTCCGTCAAGAATCATTGGCTGAAAAAATGTCTGAAAATTCTGGATTGCAAGCAAAAAGTGAGGAGTATAAGAAAACTTATTTTCCGGCAGTCTCATTTCGCCCAGCCAGCCTTTTTGATAGTATATCCCATTTGCAACTAAAACACGTATTTTTATATCACCAAAAAGTCGCACTAAATGCACAAAATCGGCATATGGGTACCAAACTGGAGGAGATATTCGTGCATAGCCACTGAAATTAACGCTTTCTGTCAGCAATATACATGTTAAGCACGATGACTTCTAGTATTAAAGTGATTCTAGAGAATATATTTACGAATATATGTGCGACGCAATCTCACATCATTTATGATATCTATAACTCGTGTACGATTCCGGAACACTATATAGAATACACAGCGATTCGTCGGTACAGAAGATCAAAATATAAAAGCAGTAATTGGATTAGACGCATCAATCCAACAAAACAAAATCCGAAAACCGTGGTAGAGTGGCGGGGTGAAGGGGGTGAGAATAACGAATGTTGATTATGAGGCCAGGGAGCAAACAACCAAGCTTAAAAATAAGCTCCTTGTCTTGCGGGACACCACGCTTGACTAGGGCATTGGTCAGGGACACAAGTCGTGTCTCCGTTTTTTGGAGCTAGCGTGAATCTGGCGCTAACTTAGACCTGTCACTCAGTTAGTGTCGGATTCTGATGAGACGAAGTCGAAACGCAAATTCCATAACTAATATGGATTTTGATACATTTGGATTGTAGAACAGGAACGATTACACAGAACTATGTAAGGAGATTTTTTTCGTCAGTCAGTATCAAAAATGTATTTATTTAGCTTCAATTATTACAATTAGGGACCATCCATAAATGACGTAGCATTATATGGGGGAGGGGGAGTTTTTTATTTTGTGATGATGTGTGACGACAGGGTGGTAGAGGGTCATGTCATGCTAGGTAGCTTTTTAAGGGGGAATCGGGGTTGACCTGATGTCACGACAACCTTACCCGTTTTATCTAACATACTTGTTTTATTTTTTCTTAAATTTTGTATGTGGAGTGCGCATAAGAACTTCTGCTTATGGATCCAACCCTTTTTGGCCCTTCATAGAGCGATAAATTGAAAGTCGTTTGATAGCAAATTTTGACTTTGCGGTTAAAAGTAACTGCAGCCACTGGCGTACCCTTGCACTGATGGTGGGTTCACTACAGCATCATTTTTTTATGGGACAAGGGGTGGGGGGAGGGTCACCGTCAAGCTACGTAATTACCAGGGGGTATTTATAGTTTTGTGACAAAATGCTACGTTGGGGGAGGGGGCGTTGAAAATCACTCAAAAATGCTACGTCATTTATGGATGATCCCTTATTGTCATAGAATATTCTTGAAAAGTTTCAGAGTACAGCTGATTCACATCTCATGCCTGTATGTTTCCTTTAATTAGATTTTTGCGCTCCGAAAAACTTTAAAGCCTATATTATAAAAAGCATGCTTTTCAAAACTCCGCGCAGGATATCCAAAGGAGTCCTAAGGGTTGCAGGTTCGAATCCTGCCTTTAGGGTGATTTTTACACCTAATTGCTTTCGTTTAACTCACCATTTCGATTTGTTTACCCTATTGGACACAAGAAAAAGAGCTATTGGCACTTACGTCAAAACAGAAAAAATAATTAATTATTTAGTTCGAACGGCACGTTCGCTCCTTACTGGGTAAAAGATCAGAAATCCACAGTCTTCATCAGCTCTACACCAAGTCAGATGGGTAATGAACTAACCCAGTTAACCAGGTATCGTACAAGGATGACCAACAAAAATCTTATAAGCATACAATTTTTATTGTATTGTGTAAATTGCGTTGTGATGACTCCTTTACGATTCTCGTATATGAGTGCAAGCTATGTCATATAACGTACAAAAAGGATCGTTTTCAGTTCAGTAATATGACACATTTACGACTACACAAGGGTGTGTCGTAATAGCCAAATTATGGTATAATTATAAGCGTTTTCCCAAGAGCCAATGAGTTTGGCCCGAACTAACCGCACCTATCGAATGGTGTATGGGATATGCCCAGGCATTGCATTTATCACTCAATGAGTGAATGCGTCCGGATAATTTGCTACTGCGACAATAAAAACTCACATTTTCACAAGAAAAGTTATTGTCACTCACACAACTTCTCCGGATAAATACAACGTGTTATTTCTCCGGATAAATAAAACCACCGAAGAATGAGCGAATGAGTTTATCACGGTATGCTTTTTGCGCTCGCTGTTTTGCTGTCGCTATACCGAAACACGAAAAAACAAGTCCATTGTACTTCTTTGCCGCGCTTCTTTTAAAATTAAGTGTATATTTTGACGCTTTTATTGATTTCCACGAAATTAAAAAATTCTCACATTCTCCGGTGGGAAGGAAAAAATTAAATAAATTTTATCCGGAATTTTTTTTTCATGCGATTTGTGGAGACGGAGAATTTTGCGACTCATCTTATCTCGGAAAAGTTGGACATCGGATAAGCTTCTTTTCGCGTGAGTGAGAGAGAATTACAATGTCTGGATATGCCGCAAGCACTTAAGCTGGTGGTTCAGAGCTAGAGACCGAGTGAACCCATTTGTAGAAAAAAAATACTAGAAACGTTCTAGGATGCGAAGTAATTCTCGTTCTTAAAAATACAAGCGAAAGATGTGTCTCATTCCTAACTTTTATTTTAGATTAATATTTTTCGAAAGCCTAATGTAATCGTATATAGTACTACTTTGGGTAGTAAGAGAGTATAAAAAATGTCTGTTTCTTGCCACATGGAATCAGACTAAGTACCGACCATAATCGCATATATGGACAGTTTATATCGTATATTGAAACTAAATTTTATCTCAATGTATATATATTGCCTCCACTTTTGTCTGCATATAGCATATTTCCGCATTGTATACGACTTAGTTGTAGTATAACTCGGTTGAAATTTAGATATAACTACAAAATAGTTTGCTGGGAAAACTCAGATACCAGACGATAATAAAGACCCCGGCTTTGGTACCTAGCGGGGAAATTAAATAGATCAATTATGGTGGGTGACAGCGGCGATTGTGTGTGATCTCACTTTAGAGGCAATGATACGATCACTGTCGCCAATGCGATAATCATGTGTTCTTCATGGAACATTATTATAGCCCATGGATAGCATAAGGGTTTCTGTACTGGGCCGGAGTTTCAAAGGCCGGAGTCTCAAGGGCTGCAGGTTCGAATGCTGTCTTTGGGTTTATTGGTTCAGATAATTGTTTTCGTTTGGCTCACCATTTCAATCCGCTTTCCCCATTTGATACCACCAAAAACGCAAACAGTTTAAATACGATCGTACCCTTCGATAGCCAATTCATCGAACAAAATCACGGATTTGATCACTGTTTTACAGAACATCCGTGCAAAATCACGGATTTGATCACTGTTTGAAACATTTAATAAACAAGTGTGATGCATTTGCATTGCGCAAAACCTGGTTAACTTCCGACGTAGATCTTCCAGATTTTTACATCCGAAACCATCGATTTAAAGGCAAGAAATTCCTCCGGTGGAAGAGTACAACGTTTTGGCTGGCTTGATTCTCAATTTTTTTTTTGGAAAATGTGATTAAAGGTCAGACAAAACGAATACCTGAAGCGAATACCCGTGGACGGTTTCCCTCTCCGTGGTTGGACAGAGAATACTCAGAGTTGTTCACGAAAAAGTCCTATAATGACTTCTTGAAAGTCGTATCACCCGACAGTTCCATGGGCTCCCCGTTTGATGTTGCGTGGAAAGCACTTCTTGTATTTTCAGGGGAAAATAAGGGAGTTGCTGAGTGCTTTATCTGAAAAATCTAACCAGATTACCTTAATTTGGGTTATTTTGCATTGCTTAATCCCGGGTGATAAGAAGGTGGACACTTAGATTAGAATGAAGTGGCGTAGCCAAGGGGGGGTTTTGGGGGTTGAAACCCCCTCCAAACCAAAATATTTGAATTGAAAAAAAAGTTTGATGCTGACTAGTTTATTAAATATTCAAATAATTATTTTCCAGTTTATTATCCGTTCATTACATTGAGAACCTAATGTTTTAAAAGTTATGGTGACTTTTTGTAAATTGTGAGAATGGGATCTTGTAACTAATATTTTAGTGAGGATCCTATAGTTGATAAATCATGTAAATATCAAGCAAAATAGCTCAATGAAAACGCCTACATCGAAACTGATGAAAAATGGCGTTTATGCTTGTCTCTAATAGAATCGGTTTTTATGTGCATTTGATTTTTTTTGGGTTATCACTTATATAAAGTGCCACTAGCTAAGATTGGTAATAAAAAAATGGAAAAATTTTCACGCTTTTCGCTATTTTTGGTGTACATTTGGGTATCGAATTGAATGGCGCCAAGATTCCATAATTTGGAAACCATCAGCTTTTGGCGGTTTAGTATTTAGCAGCATAATTTTGTTGATTAATTTTTCCAGTTGGACGCATTACTAATTCCAATCAAATTTAGTTCGAGACTTAGTGTCTTCAGCAGTTTTCAAGAATGTTATTGCAAATAGCTTGGTTGAAGATATGAATGCAACCCGTATTTGGGCATTATAGGCCATATGGTCGGTGTTAGGTCAGACCGGACTAAGTGACAGTGCATTGATTTCGAGAAAAACGCGTTTAAAGTTTGAATCGCAGCATCCTTTACATTATAATTGGAAAATAATTTTTACCATAATTCTTGTTTATTGTTTCATATTTCAAATCTGGTAAAAGTGGAATGTAGATGAAGAAATTCTTTATCCAGTGCTATCATTAACTCATTTTTTTATGTTTTGCGACTTGGTCCGGTCTGACTTAACACCGACCATATTGCACTACGAATTCCCTTACTAACGGTTATAGGCGGCAACAAAGAATTTGGGAGAACACCTTGTAGATGACGTTTACTATCCTAGTATGCAAAAGTGACTTCAACGCCACTTTGGTCAAATTTAACTTTTCATATTTTTAAGTTCATTACTAAAATTCACATCTTTCAGTGCAAACGACTTCAAATAAAAATAAAAAATAACCTGTTGAAATGCGAAAAGCAAAGTGGCCTATCAGGATGTTTATATCACCGATGACGAGCTTAACATTCCGCCATAGGCAGCTATCATAGACATGCTCCAGCTGCGCATAAAATGTGTCTTTT
This sequence comes from Topomyia yanbarensis, assembly GCF_030247195.1. Classification (NCBI taxonomy): domain Eukaryota; kingdom Metazoa; phylum Arthropoda; class Insecta; order Diptera; family Culicidae; genus Topomyia; species Topomyia yanbarensis. The sequence goes on along the minus strand of NC_080672.1, from coordinate 42,753,078 downwards.
TCGGCTTCGTGAGGTCAGTGCATATTGATAATGCTCTAGTCGAAGAAATGGCCTTTGATCCACACTACACACCTCCTTTCGCTGATTGCCTGCCACTTGATCACGCATTGGCGCATTTTGCCCAGTTCTTGTGCCGTCGCTCGATCCCCGCATTTCCACACCTTCTACCCTGTCTATCAATGCTACGGTTTCGAAGTTGCGAGTTTTCAGCTCATCCTTTTCTTCTTGATTGTTAGTAAAGTGGTGTTTTTGGGCAACTCGTTGAACTTGACCTAACGTGTCTTGTAGTCCGTCACCCAACATAACTGACACCTGCGACAGGTATTCAGTTCTGCCTACGGTAGGGTTATAGCGCCCATGCCCGCTCACACCACCCCATTTCGCTATTACTGCAGAACACGGTAGTACCCATTCGATCGCGGCCTACAGATTAAATGTCATCAATAGACCCGCCAACATTTTTGCAAAATCTAAGATTTTCGTCAAAACCCCCTCCACACCAAATTTCTGGCTACGCCACTGTTAGAATGGTAATGAAAAGGCGGACACAAAGGCAATTGAAGGTGATATTTATTACAGATAGTTTTGCTTCAACGAGTATTTCTTGTCAGACGCTCGAAAATTGGCAAGTTTTGTGGCACAACGGAAATTTAGGAATCCCAAAAATATCAACAAGCCTTGCTTCAAGGGGATGGATGAGGGTCGTGACTTCATTAGGGTGATATCGCAGTGTAGTCCAATTATTATATGTTCGAAGTGCATCTTCGGCATATTGGGGTCATCAAGGGGGGCCTCTGCGCTTGTGATGACGGCTATCGCGACATTAAACATGTTATCAGGTCGTGCACACAGCATTATGGCGCCAGATCTCCGCTAACCGATTCCCTTCGGCCTCGTTCTAGTCCGAGATGTACTGGCTATTCTCTATCCCACCGATGTGTCTCTCATATACATAAAAATAAACACGATGAACATCCAAATTTAGTTGTCTCCATTTTTTTGGTTGATATGCTAACAGCCTAATCTGGTTCCAAAAGAGTTCCCAGTGGATCGACAGAGAACCAGTCGGCGATCCGGATCATGATGTCATGATGACAGTGATCTTCCGTTTTCCAAAAAGGTGTAAGTTTGATTTTCTCTTTACACTGTCATTGTTGTCCGCCGTTTTCCCTGATACATTCTCTGCTGTTCTGAGGTTGGAATCAATCCCTCTTGCGTATATTTTTTTACTTTCTTTATAAAAAGCATAATAGTGTTTAGACTTGTTTTCATTGTAAATGTAATGTTCTTGTTGAAAAACAACAAATCATATATCTAGTCTTTAAACATATATCAAACTACATCCTTTAGTCTGAATAAAATTGCATTATCATAATATTTTTTCGTATAGCTCTTAGAATTCCTTGTTTTAAGGTGTATATGTATCAAAATAAATTCCTCAAGGTATTAATATAAAAAAATATTACAAATTTCAAACAAACTCATATCCCCTATTTTCAAGAAATTTAAATTAAAAAGCAGAGAAATTCGCATCGTCAAGTTAATACAAACGTGCCGAGTCAAATTAACAAACTGAAAAAAAAAACAAAATTGTTGTACATCGAGAATTTTATAAGCGTGAATTGTGTTCGCGAGACACATACGTGGCTAATCTCAGATTATGGTTTGTTCCAATGTTTCAAGTGGGTAATTGCCCACTCGGTTATTTTCAAGTGGATAGTACTACCCATGCTACTCACTCGATCCGCCGGCCCTGGATATGGTGAGCTAAGGACAGTTGAGAAGAAACTTCATCGGCGTAAGTAACATGGGATTAACGACCGTGACCGGAATCTAAACAGATAGTACAGGCGTAGTTGACAGGTGTTAGTAGTACTTTGAGTAGCTACTGAACGGACAAATTAATAGGGATGGTACAAACTGATTGTTGATTAGGGATGATGGACAAGCTGTGAATCAAGCCACGCTAGGAAGAGTTCAAAAAACTATTCTGGAGCTGAAAAACGGTAAGATCGTTGGGACGCACGGAATCCCGGCCGAACTTCAAAAAATCAGATGTGATTGACTTTACGAAGCAATCTACTGTATGGTCGGTACGATCTGTCTGGAAGAAGAAATGCATTTGAATAGGTTGTATGGGATCAATACGTCCAATTTATAAGAAGGGACATGAACATGAGTGTCATAACTATCGAGTCGTAACGGCATTGTCCCGTTTAGTAGACTGTACCCGTTAGCTGAATTCTTTGTCGGCGAATGTGAAAGCGAGGTTCGAGAAGGATGATCAACAGCTACAAGATGTTTCTCCTTTGATAAATTCTCGATAAATTTTGGAAACACAACTTGCGGACTCACCATCTGTTTGTGGATCCAATTGCGGCATACGATTTAGTAAGACAAAACGATCTCTGGCCAATAATGCTTCACTATGCTACCCATGATCGCATAGTTGTCCCGTTTTCTATAGGATTTCCTATCTTTATGGGACTGATATGCGATCATGGGCAGTATGGTTCTCCGAAATAACTAATTAAACTAATTGGTATGAACGAATTAAAATCAAGTATCAAATAGCTGGAGAGACGAACGACTGGTTTGTGACGTTGGATGGATTGAAGCAGGGCGACGCACTCTCTAATTTATTGTACCACATACCGCCGGAAGGCGCGATCGTATGCTTCTTGGCTTCGTGGACTGCATCGTTGTTTGCAGAGCTGTAGAAGAGGCAGCGAGAATTGGTCTGACTATAAACTCTAACAAGCCAAAGTACATGGTAGATGGTAGAGAACACGGCATTCCGAACGGTGTTGGTTCCGAGCTGACATTCGTCGATGATGTGAGACGCAGCAGCGTACATCCCATTGTAAACAAATTTTTCAAGGATTTTAGCAAAACAGTTCAAAAGTGAGATTCCTCTGTAATTCTCAACATTATGAATGTCCCATGCCTTGTGAATTGAAATTATAGCCGCTTGTTTCCATGCACTCGGGAAGACGCTTTCAGTGATTGAGTTAAAAATAATGCTAACTGGAAATGACAATGATTGTGCACATCCTTTTATGAATATCGGAGGCAAACAATCCGGGCCTGGTCCTTTCGATGGGTCGACACTGGATAAAGCTTTCAACACGTCTGCTTCAGTCATATTCAAGCAAGGGAAACTGATATTGTATGATGGTAATGTGTCTATATACTCTTGTGACGGAGGGATAGCTGGGTTGATGAATACCCTACGAAAATGTTCTGCAAAAAGGTCTACGGACTAGGTTGTGGATTGCGCACTGGCATCTCCAAGATAAACATTTACGGGAATGCCACCAGCGCGTTTTCTGCTGTTCACAAACTTCCAGAACGTCGAGGGGTTGTTCCGAAGGTTGCTTTGGACGTGACTTATATACTTGCCGAATGCACTATTCCGGGCTGTTTCGTATGAAAGTTCGGTTCGGCGAAGAACAGAGCTAAGGAATTCCACGAAGATCCGTCCGAAAATCTCTAAATTTGTGACCGACCATCTTAGATTCCGATGAAACTTTACAGGTTTAACCGGCATCGAAAACTAAACTTTTTCCACAGTCGATAAGGTTGTTTTGACTCAAGCGCAATTTTTTAAAAGGGCGTAGATTTAAAGTGATACTTAGAATTATATTCCGTAATAAAATTATAGTTGTGTATGTCAATTAGTATGAAATTTTAAAACATGTATAAAGTTATTGTTAGACAAACTTTTTTATTGATAAGTTCTCCATCATGCAACTATATTCAAAATAGTTCTTTTCTCTTTAAGTTTTTGTTGACAAAATATAAAAAATTGCTAAAATGGGTTTTTTTTGCAATTTGAATTTTTAACATAAATTTTTGTTCTTGTGAAAAATAGAGCAATAGAACAAAACAAAATTTGAAATTAATGCACGTAGAAACGTCTACGCCCTTTTAAAAAATTGCCCTTGTATCAAAATATTGCAATTGCCAGTGAAAATCATGGAGATTCATAAACCGTACACAACTGTAAAGTTTCGTTCGAATCGACGATGGTCATATTTTGCAGTGGGCCGGTTTCTCATGGAATCCCTCAGCTATGTTTTCGTCGGTCTTGTGACGGAAGTATTACTTGCGTTGCTTTCGGAGAACGTTGCGTAGAGGACGAAGCTCTGAATTCCACCACGGATGGTTATATTCCGTCTTTCTGTTGACGCGTTTCTTAGGAACTATGCGGCGGAGCATCTCGCATACAATTCCGTAGAACACCGCGACAGCATGATCTAGATCGTTTCCACTTAACAGATCGAACCAGTCAACAGTATCGAAGGCCGCAGATACTTCATCAAAATTGCAGCAATTGAAGTCAAAATTGAGGCCGGCGACGAATTCAGCAAAAATGTCTTCTGTTTCAACTTGCATATTTAACCTCAGCACGAAGGGTTTATGGTGAGCGTCAACTTTGAGGTCGGAGGCTCGGGAAGTTCGACTAAATCGGTGTAGTTTACGAATGCCAGATCGAACGTCCGTCCATTTGCGTTAGTGAGCGAGCTGATTTGACACAGTCCTCCAGCGACTATCGTTTCCGTGATAGCTATCTCTTGTTCGGTTGTGGCATTTATCATTTGAGATGAGATGAGGAAGGTTGTATTCACTTTACCCAGAACTTGTTGTACTGCAGAGGAGTGGGCATTGTATAGGTTTGAACTGCTGGTCGGCCGCAGATATATACAACAAATATACAGAGCGCCATTTGGTAGTGAAATGCGCACAATAACTTGTTCCAAGCATTCAAAACCAGGCATTTTTATTACAGTGCCGGTGAGGAGTAGAAAGAGATGCAATCGCAACGATAGATTGTGTAGTTCATTGAAAGTTCCAAGTTATGTATGTCAGCACGCAACCAGGTTTCTGTAAGAACAATAACATCATAATCGCGAGAGGAGAGCGCCAGCAAGAAGTTCTGAGTTTTAGTTCTCATTCCTCGAACATTTTGATAATAGACGGACAAGAAACCGTCCGACTTAGGATTGGAATTGACGTCCGACTTAGGATTGAAATTGGTGGCTTGAGTAGGCGGGCGAGGCAAAGTTGTGCCGATGAAGTGTCGGTTTGAAATTTGACTTATTTGGACACTGGCAGTTTGTGGCGGAGCAGGCATTACTTTGCTGCCTTCGGCGTTTCTGCCGTCGTTTGAGGAGGGGTAGGATTCAAAAACCCGTTGGTCGTGTTATCTTCGAACTCGTGGAATCGGATACCAACGGGCCGTGTGGAAGCAGTAATTTGCTTTGTCTTTTCTATCAATAGTCAATCCAACTTTGAAGGAAACAAACGTTAAAGTGCGCACATCTCTTCTTTTAGGAACCAGCTTGTGTACTTCGGTGCTGTTTGTGTCCAGTCTTGAATGGACCATTTCTGTCACCGTTTCATTTGGTACCGGTGGCATCACCCCAGACAGGTACGACCAAAACTTTGGCTCCCTATTCTGAGTTGAAGCTACTGCAATCGATGAAGCATCACCTCCATAGATATAGGTGCTAGATGAAAGCTTTTTTGCTGGTCTAGATACAGCTTCTTAAAAATCATCGTCTCTCTTGCGTTTCTCTCTTCTATCAGACTTAATTAAAGGTGATCTTCTGTTCATAACCAATGGAGTGGCAGGGACCGATTCTATACAATATTTCAAATTGCTGCGAATTTCACACTGGATCTCGGTCAAAATAGTATCGCGGATATCAGTCTTAAGAGCCTCGATAATATTTTCATTGGCTGCGTCGACCGATTTCAAAGCAGTAGCAAAATTCTCTTTTTTCAGGAAAGTAGAACAAGCATTACACAATGCACGTTCATAACCGGTTGCACCATGTTCCTATTACTCCAGGAGTGGTAGAACATTGATATTTTCAAAAGAACTAATCAGTCTATTCCTCCACTTTATAGAAAATACCTACTAAATCCGTCTTCCTTGAAAGAAAATAAGCAGCTAGTATTTTTTAATCAAAAAGATGGTGCATGTACTAAAATTCTCTGAAATATGAAGACAACCAGACTTGATTTGGTTCAATTTTTAAACAGAATCGATAATGAGTACTAATTTATACAAAGCGTTAACAGCAGGAGCAAAAACCAATTCGACAGCTCGAGGAAAAGCGGATGGGTTGACGCAGCATACGACACAGAAAGTCTGACGGACACCCAATAATAGTCAATTTATTTGTAACTCAGTAAAACTAGCACATATTTCTTTTCGTTTCAGCTGTCTTCAAAGTGAAGATATGTCAGAAAGGACTTGAAATTTGATTAATAAAATACACCGCTGTTCTTCAAACGGGTCTCAAAATCTATGTATCTATGATTATGTAGATCACTTCAAAACTCAAATTAGCGTATAGCATTTGATCAAATTAAACTTGTACATAAATAGAACCTACCTAACCGCCTCGAGGCTGTCCCGCTCGACGGCCCGGTGCAGCGCGGTCGCCCCGTCCCGCGTCCGGTAGTCGAGCAGGGCGCCTCCGTTGACCAGCGCGATCAGCAGCTTGTTCGGTTTTCTCGTTCCGGTGGCGATCGTGAGCGGCGTTTCGCCCGTCTCCTGACAGTGGAAGTTCGGATCGAGCCCTTTGGCACACATCTTGGCCACCTTCTCCACGTGTCCACCGTTGATGCACTCCAGAAAGCGCCTCAGGTTGGCTCGTGTGTGCAGTGCCTTCAGCTGGCGCTCGTCCAGATTTAGCATCTTGTATACCCGGCGCTTGTACTTGAGCTGTTTGAAGTGAGAGAGAGAGAAAGGTTGAAAAAAGGAACTCATTAAAATTAGCGGCTGGTTTATGATTAGTTTTAGTGCAGTTGACGAATTCATCGAACCAGTCGATCAGTAAACTTTATGGCGAAGCTAATAAGTCGTATCAGGCGCGGTGCGCCTTGAGATACATGAAGCTTGACTGTACATGTGATGCATCGTTTCTTTATCAACGGTTCTTTTCTGGCGGCATATGCCGGAACAAAGCGATAGTAAACATATACCCGTTGACTGAATTGAATGAATTGTGGCAGATTCCTGTGCAATTTCCAGCTTTCCGTTTTCTCCTACTCTGAGACATGGATGTGATATGAATCGTTATCTACCGGGTAGGGTGTTCATATACTTTGTAATAAATAATTATAGTATGTGCCGGCGGAACAAGAGGTGGGGATAAAAGAGGCGTTATTAGCAACATATCTCCGGAATACCGGGTCATATTCATGAGAAAAGATCCATAACTAGCATTGAGCGCAAATTACAGTTTCGAAATCTGAGACACCCTATCCTACCTCAATTTCAAACAACCGCGCCAGATCGGCGAAGAACTGCCTACCAACTGCGGCATAATTAACACAAAACCGGTGGCGTCGCTATCCAGTAGTGAGTGCCATAGATTGCGCTGCACCACCGACGGAGTTCATTATTTTATATATATATGAGGTGCACGGTTGATTGCCTGCTCAAAATGGATATCGACCTCATTCATTGGGATGTGGGGATCTATTAGGGACCAGTCAGTATACTGCGATTTAATCTGTTTCAGCCGGCTGCTGGCCGGACGGAAAGAAAGTAGGCATGTTGATTGAGCACAGCTCTACTATAATCTGTGCTAACACATATCAACCATGTTTCCTTGGCGCGAAGACAGCATACAAGTACGTCTGGGTAAGACCAAAGAGCTAATGTTTGCTTTTTTCAATAAAAAAAATAGCTCGCAGATTCTAGTCCGCGCTTTACCATCCCACTGATTAGATGAATTGTTTTGATTTATTTTCGCCTTGGGACTTAATTTGGCCAATTTCGATCAACACTTACCTCAAGATAACCAACGGGCCCATTGAAGGGATAATCGCCTAGCCTTCGCTCCTCGTCGAGGAATTTTCCTGCCTTCCCATTGGACGGGGGACAGAACAGTCCATAGTTGAAGCTTTCCTTCAATTCCTAGAAGACAAAGAGAAGAGCAATAAAGGATGTGATTAGCATAATGGCAGCGCAAAATTCGGTTGAGATTCACTACGGCATTTCGGTTGGTTCTATTCGAAATAAATTGGCGACAGCAACCTGTCTCCTACCCATGGCACACTCCGGTATCCAATCTTATGATTACGCCATTTCGTTCAAGGCTTTCGTTCTCGGAATGGAAATTATCACGCTGGCTGATGGGAAGCGACAGTCATGCGACGAGACGGAACGGAACATGGGCAAAAAGAACAGATCCGGTGTCGGAGTGTGCGCATGTGTAAATGCCTCGCCCCCACAGATTTTCAATTTTATGGCATCGGGTTCAATAAATAAAATGTGGCAAATAAATCAAGGTGATGTTTCCACCCACCACCAGTTCTCCTCGGGGCCTGCCGCCAACTGACTGAATGGGTGTCGCCGCGGTGACAACGACTACTACGACAACGCTGATGCTTTGGTTGAGTAAGCCCATCACAGCAGCAGCAGTCGCATCGGATGTTTTATGATTGGAGGTACAAATCTGAATTTCTGGAATGACTGGGCGTTTTTCGAACTGTTTGTATTTTGGTTCGCAATGTTTCACCCCGTGAACTGTCACACATTTTTCGCTCTGGGTTTTCGGTTTAAAGAGGAACTCGGCCAAAGAAGTACGAAAAATTAAACATTTTAACTCCACTCTGTTGAAATCAATTAAAAAGTTACCGAATGGTTATGACGTTCAAAATTATTTACACCATTTATCTCGCACTCGATTTGGTTCTCGGAATGGCTTCCATCCCACGCTTGGTTTAATTTGAATCTGTAATTAAAGTATTTTTTGCTTGCTTCATTCTTCTTTCTTCCGATCCTACGAACTCATCCTCGTAACTAAGTTTAAATTGAGTTTTCCATCCGATAACCTTATGTTTGCTCACTGTGCTCTGAATCTTGTTTAATCTGATTAAAATTACTGTATTCTTTCGACGGGATCCGTTTTAATGCATACTAAGTGTCTCCAGATTTGAAAAGTTGATAGAACTCTGCTGCATCGTTTCCGCTTGGAATAACGGGTCTGAAGGGCACCATATTTGGGGAATATTGTTCAACTATGTTTTTGTATTGAAAGTTTGAAAGGTCCACTCTTCTAGTAGGATTCGAATCTAGTATTTTTTATCGGTTCCGGTAATACCGCACAACCAATATATTACCGAAGAACTTTTATTTAATAACAACTACTGTGCATCATGTAACGGAAGTATTGAAACTCTCAGATTACAAGCTATAAATTCTACCCAAGAAAGGCGAAATCGTAGTGGTTAATAATGGTACTTATTAAATGTGAAAAACGCAATGAATCGAAGGCTGGGCTGTGGGAGATTCCCACTCACGTGTAGAATTTTTTTCGCAAGGCATTGGATTGCTAGCCGAACCATGCCTCGAGGTCGCTATGATCTCATGACCAATCAGAACTTCCGTGCATGCGGGACATTATCAATGACCAGTACTTTGGCGGCGAACACAGGCTGTGGTTTTGGATTTAGCGTTTATCGGGTGACCAAGTTGGTCTGCCGGATATGACAAAGACGAAACGCAACTCCATGACTTACTATAGAAATTTTTTCCAACTCATAGATTGCTATTATCAAAAAAAATAAATTTTTGAAGGCTACTCGCTAGGTCTAAAAACATGAAATATATTTACAAATTGAATTTTTCTCCGTTAAATACATTTATTATGTTGCAAAAATTTTGTGTTCTTTCTTCATCATCGAAATAGATTTATGCCAAAATGCTCTACGGCTTTTAATATAATGTGCAATATTCCTTCCTATGAAGAAAATTGATCTATAACCACAAAGGGCACAAAACCTAACTGTACAAGTCTAGGGGATTGCGTTTCGGCTAGCTTCAGTCTGGGACAGTAGTCAAGTGCCAGGGTTCTGAAGAGATGAAGTCGATACGCAAGCCTCTGGACTCATACTAATCTTCTGTTGTTCGCATCTTTGGTGACAGCCGCCATATTTTCAGACCGGCGCAATTTATACTAATGGAGCTACTTTAGACAAAAATAACTACACCGCCGCTGCTTCTGAGCTGGATACATTGAGCTTCGATAGATTAAATCGTACCTAAGCAATTTGTCGCCTAGTCAACGAGATAGATTTCATAACCATATATGGAATTCCGCAAGGTAGAATACACAGGCCATTGATTTTTTTCTATACTTCAATGATGTTAATTTTGCCACGAAAGGCACACAGTTCACTGATGCTCTGCTGATATACACTCAAGTTTTTTTTACGCGGTTTTTTTTGCGCGGTATTTTTTACGCGGTTTTTTACGCGGATTTTGAAATTTACGCGGTTTTCATTTACGCGGATTTTGAAATTTACGCGGTTTTCATTTACGCGGATTTTGAAATTTACGCGGTTTTCATTTACGCGGATTTTGGAATTTACGCGGTATCCATCAATGAGGTTCCCTTTATCGCGGATTCTTAAATTTAAGTGGTGTTCATTTACGCGGATTTTGAAATTTACGCGGTTTTCATTTACGCGGATTTTGAAATTTACGCGGTTTTTATTTACGCGGATTTTGAAATTTACGCGGTTTTCATTTACGCGGCTCGTATCCCCCGCGTAAAAAAAACCTGAGTGTACTTCAAAATCCAGGGTGCTGAGGCTGGAATAATCTACCTCAGTTGTCAAGTTTACAATAGTAGTGAGGCTCTTATTGGACTCGACATTGCAAGATGCCGAGGGGGTTTGTCGCGTGCTAAGATGTTGTAACGGCAAAATGAGGGCCTTTGAAATAACCCTTTGCGGCACAGTGGGACGTATACGTCCCACCTACTTCTCCTAAGTTTTATTGGATTTCTAGTAAGCGTTTACTTATAAATAAGATTTTTTTCTTTTATTAACTCTTAGGAATAAAAGTAGTATAGCACAATAAATTACGAGAATTTGTTAATTACTTATTAATTATAAACAATTAATGATCGAACATCAAACATTGAACTAAATAATAGATTTTTTGCAGAATATTTCGTAGGTCAGTTTTTTCGTAAAAAATAATCAAAATATGTAAAAATGGAGTTTATTATGTTGGTCTATAAAAGATTCTGAGAGACAGGGATAACTTCTCAACTAGCATAAAAATAGATTATGTGGTTTTTGAGGTTGCTGATTACGGTTCTGATAACAGAATTTGAAAATTTAAAATGGCGTCTACACAACGGCAGCCATTTTTCACGAAATTTGTGAATTTTGTTAAAGTCAGTATAAAACTCGATTCACGGGTTTTTTTATTGCTGATTTCGATTCTGATAATATAATTACAAAATTCGACGACGCTCAGTTTTGTTTCGCCGATTTCTATACGAGAATCACCATTACCATCTTGATATTAGATCCGCCATTTTTAATTTGACAATTCTAATGTCAGAATTGAAATCAGCGACCCCGTAAGACGTTTTAAGTCAATTTTCAAAAAAAAACATAAAATTTAGCCAAGCACAGTCGCCATTTTGAATCAGAATTAGCAACCCCAAAACCCCCTTGTAAGACTTTTTAGGCCAATATAAAAAAAATGAAATTTTGCCAAGCACATCCGCCATGTTGGATTCGCTATTTTGAATTCTACACTTTCGGCGTCAGAATCAGAATCAGTGACCCCAAAAACCCGTTGTAAGACGTGTTAGGCCAATCTAAAAAAACACATGAAATTCAGCCAAGCACAGTCGCCATATTGGATCAGCCATTTTGAATTTTGCATTTTTGACGTCAGAATCACAATCAACTACCCCGAAAACTCCCTTGTAAGACGTTTTAGGCCAATCTAAAAAAACATGAAATTCAGCCAAGCACAGTCGCCATATTGGATCCGCCATTTTGAATTTTACATTTTCGACGTAATAATCAGAATCACATAAAACCCCCTTGGAAGACGTTTAAGCTCGACTTCGTCTCATCAGAATCCGAAAGAAACCAATTCAAGTTCGTTCGATACTAATAGTGCAGTTTGAACAAATTTGGCTATTCTGGTCCATTTTCCAAGTTACGTCTAAAAGAGTATATTGAATATTGACTTAATATTGACCAAAAAAACTAAAAATCCAACCATAATCTCATTTGTTTTTCTGAATACTGAAGACCAACTCAAACTTTGACGAAACATCTATTCATGACCATGGGAGAATTTTGACGTAAGTTTTATCGGGAATTTGATGGTATACTGAGAGTTTGACGTTATCATACTCCATTAAAAGAGACGAGACCATGGTGAAGACATACATCCGACTGAAGATCGAATCAAAGCACATTGGACTGGTCATAAATACGTGAAAGAGAAAGTACATGAGAGTAAGAAGATCCGAATCGTGCCTACCAACGAGAATATGGACCGATGGTAATGATATCGAGGTGGTCGATGATGACACGAGCATAGAACTTTAGAGACATTCTCGTGCAAGTAGTCATTCCTACTTGGGGCTCCGAAAAGCCCAGCCGTCTGAACAAAGTACGCTACCACACGAAGCTACCCATATACAAAACGTTCATTAGTTTGGTTGTCCTCTACGGGGGCTGGACTATGCTAGCGAAGGAACTACGTGCCCGTATTGTTTTCTATTGGAATGTGTTGCGAACGATCTACGGCAGGGTTCAATTAGAAGACGGAATGTGGAGAAGATGTATGGACCACGAATAGCTGCCGGTTGCTTGGATAACACCCCATGGTTTGCACAGCGAAAATTGAGCGGTTATTTTAAGTTAGACATATCATTAGAATAGCGTGTGAATTTGTGTTTCTAATTCGTCTCATCCGAATCAGACACTAACTTAGTGACAGGACTAAGCTAGCGCCGGATTGACGATAGCTAAAAAGACGAAATCACGATATGAGTCAAATTTCAACTAGAAAATTTTAGCTCTACATTGCACCACATAGAGGGCGCCAACATTCAGACATTAAAAGTTCAATGACTTCTCTCAAGAAAGCTGGATTGATTTTCAATCAACAAAGTTGTCGATAGTAAAATTAATTTCTTATTTACACTTGTAGTGATAAACTGATGCATGCTGTAGCACCTAGCAGTGAAAACGCAACCTACTGGGCTCTCTTCATGTTGATTGTAGAAAAATCTCATACAAACATCGAACACGTTCGTCAGGTAGCTAGACTTGTCCGATTTGGCTCAAATTTGGATCAGACACTCTTGGAGGGGCGAAGAATCGGCTCAGGGGAAACCCGAAGGAGGTTATTTTTAGCTTGTCACTCTAATAAATATATTCGACATGAAATGTCTGACGTGCCATCAGCCTGCTGAACGTTATTACTATGCAATTACGTGTATGATGTAACTGTGTGTATAGAACATTTCCACGAGATAAAGCTTAATTTTCTCAGTAACTTCCACCTCGTGCACTACAAGCAGTAGTGTACGAAACCGTTTATGAAGACTATATCTAAACTTTGTAAACAAAACCAGGTGTGTGCTTCAAATTATCAGCCTGCGAGGTAGTGTTAGAAGAGCTAAACAGAATGTTTTGTTCGTTACACTATTTGTTGATGGCCTGTATACACTGTGTGTCGACATAATTAATTTGGGGTACAAATTTCGTCGTTAGTCGTTTTTCTAAATAAAATCTTCATTGCTAATCCAACTACTAAGTGGCTGTCTGCAATAGGATTTCTTGCTTCTAGTAGCTATAAAAGCCAAAGAAAGTTACGCCCTAGTCGTTGAAAGCAAAAAAGGACCGGATATGAACAAAATACCACAAAAATAATTAAGATATACAACAGCCTTTGTTGATTAGGGTATTATTTAAACTGGAGCTGTACAACTGGATGAAAAGGACTGATTGTGATATTGAGTGCACGGTTTAGATGTGGGAGCTTTCATGTTCGCGAGGCAACGCACGTTTATATGTTCGCTCTTGAGACCACGTTTATCAATTACTAAAACGTAAAAAACTTGTTAAAACTTAATTACCGGGGTGTTTTCATATTTGCGAGATCGTGCTGCATTCACTCCAACGCCGTCTTGTGGGAGATCCTAATATAATCTTTTCTCCATTCATTGAACAATGTTGAAAATACCACCCTTTTAAATTATCATTATCTCGACTCTCGAGATACAGAATTTGAAAAAAAATTATGCTCACTAGCGTCGCCTGGTGGGGGTATTCCAATTTTATCCGTCCATAATCGAGTAGCCCTGGACCTCCGCAAGAACTTTTTCGACAATTCCATCGTTCTAAATCTAAATTAATCTTATAAGATATATATCTTTCTAAATTATAATTATAAGACTTCAGATATATCATATTCTACCATATGCTGAAAGCTTGTACGCCCACTAGCGCATAGTGAGAGTATCCCAAACTAATTAGTCACCATCGGCTAGTCCTTGACCTCTTGAACAACTTTACTAACGACAGCGCCCCTCTAAATAATCACGATATTGAAGAAATGATGCATGATTTTAACATTCGTTGATTATTTGCATTCGCCCTTGGTGGAACACTTTCGAGTTAATCTTTCGGTCATCCACAAGCTCTGGACTTCCTGTATAAATTTTTCTCAGCAACACCCTTTCAAAATAATCAACGACTCAATATATTTCATTTTAAATTCTTGCAATGATCGTCGTATTCACGACGATAGGTTCGAAATATTTACTCTCTCGCTACATATAATTTTCTGGCGGCATAGCTCTTTAGTAATTGGATATCCAATTCTAGGCCTAGGTAAGCATCAAATCTTTCTCAAAGAAAGCTCGGCAGTACAAATTGACGCGATCGAAATATTTGATTACAGCCCATATTAGTCGAAATCCCATGCGCTACGGGATTCCTACAACACGGATTCCTTTTGCATACCCCCAGTTAATTGTGTAGTAGGAGACCCGACAGTTTTTTGTAGTTCAATTGAATCATACATTGTATTAAAATCCACCACATGAGTACATGATCTCCAAATTTAACAATTTTCTTTCAAATCATTTTAACTCATACACAGAGGAAAAATCCGTCGCTTAATTCATGAATAATAAACAACGATTTCGTGAACCGAACGATTTACGAAAATCGTGACTAAGTTGCTGAAACTATGTAGGACAAATCTACATGACGTTACATTTCAATGTGATTGTGCTCTGGATATGTTTAGTTTTTGTTACGATCAGGAGCGGATCCACAAAAAAATTTCGGAAGGGGTCCGAATTTTCGATTTTAAAATGAAAATTGTCTTATTTAATGAATATCAGTTTTGCAGGTCAATTTTTTTTGAAATGATTTTGAGTTTAAAACTCATAAAAAATTTCTCAACGAATAAAATAATTTCGGAGGGGGTCCGGATCCCCCGGAGCCTACCCCTGGATCCGCCACTGATTATGATTCTTGTTCACAATTTGGGGATACACTGGTTTTTATAAACTTAATCAACTAAAATAACTGACAGTTTAGCGATGCCCATGATTTCACAGCAGCTTTGTTGTAATTTTCGCAATTTCTCATCACGCCACCGTAATATTTTATTCAAGAGTTTACTATCAGATTTTGTGTTCTTGATTTCAGGATCTTAGTCACGATCTCTGTAATTTATATTCACGTTATCGTGATCCTTATTAACCAGTTTCGATTCGGATTTTTCTAGCATAATCCATGAGTACGTGATTTTTGTAAATTCTATTCTCGTTATCACAAGTAGCGTGATTTGATTTCAGGATCTTAGTCACGATTTTCGTATTTTATATGTACGTTATCGCGATATTTAATTCTTGAGCTCATTTTCATAGTTGGTACGTTGCATAATGTGACCTATGTTTATGATACCAGCAGTTTTATCATGATATTCTTAATTTCTCTTCGTCTTACTGTGACATGCTATTTTTAATTACTATTCGAATTTTTCCTCGGAGTAACGCGACAATATGAACTGGATTATAAAAGTATTACTGATTCGCGGCATCTTGTTTTGTTAACTGTATCACGAACACGATTTGTGAATTTTATAATGTATTTTTGATGCTCAGCGCAGTTTTCGTTTTCTGTTTGGACATCACATTTGGACCTTATTAAATAAATAACGATGTCCGAGAGTCTACTTTCTACTTCTGCCCAAGTCAGACGTACAATCGAATCAAGTGAACAAAAACTAGCAACCTCTCGATCTAGTGTGCATTGTCTCGAGAACAAAGGAAACTTTTAATTTATTCTTGCCACCATGAGTAATGTTGACGAAAAATCTCTGCTCCTACCCAACACAGCGGTCGTTGACTTTAAATTCTGTTCAATAAGATTAAGTTTTCGTGAAGTGGAATACCTGCTCAAGGTGAAGATGCAGCTTAAGCTCAAGGAGGTTATGTATCTACAGTATCATCATCTTCGTAATGTCGTACTCATATCATTCAACACGTTAGCACAAGCTGAACGTTTCGTTTTGCAGAACAACTTGAAGCACGTGGCTCAAGGTGATAAAGTTGGAATTAAGACTCCCGTGTATATAGAAAAAGACTATGTAGATGTAAAGTTACATGACCTATCACCACGTACCCCTCCTGATCTAATCGCAAAATACATGTCGCAATTCGGAGAAGTAGAATCAGTCACACGTGATACGTGGAGAAATTGCTTCCCGGGTACACCTAACGGTGTTCTTGTGGTGAGGATGCGGATCGAAAGACCTATCCCCTCCCACTTGATTATAAAACTCAAAACCCACGAAGCTACTATTAATCGAACTACGTTATGCACCCATGAGGGGCAGACTCCCACGTGCAAGTATTGTAATCAAACAGCACACCACGGACAACCTTGCGCGGAAGATACAGAGGAGAATGCATCTCTACCGATTACCAACGAATCCACGATAAACCAACCTAAAAAGAGTTTTCAATACCAATACCTGAACCACAAACGGTTGCCAAATTTGTGGCAGCTGTTCAGTCCATATTGACAACTGCCAAAACAGCATCCAGCACCCCAGAAACCACTGTTAAGAACATCGGTGATGAAGATAATAAGGATGACGACGGATTTACATTGGTCACCCGTAAGTGCAAGAAGCAGGAAAGAACATCTGGTCGCGAGCACCAAGGCACTTTTAATAATGAAGATCTTGATGTGGAGGACAGGAGAGAATTAATTGGTGAAGCAGCAGACGAGCCGCGAAAGAAGGTCTCCGCTCGCAATAAAAAGTTGCGCGCACGAGATCCAACGGACAATCAATAATAATTTTTTTTTATTTTTATTTTTTACATATTGTAAACACATAAAAGATCCACGACTCCGTTAAGCTACCGCTATGAGCCGTGTCAAATAAACGAAATATAAAAAAAACGATGTCCGAGGTCCTTACAGTTTTCTTATATCTGCTCCTCGCACCTATTACAAGTCGTCAGCAGCTGGATATAAATATATGATATATTATGAAAGGAAAAAATCGAGATTTGTTGAAAAAGTTCACGTAAAATTTCATGACCATGTGCAGAGTTGCATGAAATTGAAAATGATTACAGATATCTTCTAAATATCACTAATACTCAAGATAGATCGTCAGTCATGTACTAGAATTTATGAACCAGTTCACGAATCCATGCATAATATTTCATGACTTTGTTAACTATTTCACGAGAACGAATGGTCAGTCGTGACTATTATACTAGGAATCATGAACCAGTCCACGAATACATGACAATATTTTATGATTTTGTGAACTATTTCTTGGACACTCAAGGTCAGGCGTGGCTATTATAGGTATCATGATTTTTCGAACTATTTAACGATTACGAATTGTGAGTTGTGAATAACATACTATCAATCTTGAAGCATTCGTGAACTAAATAATATTTTAAGATTTTGTGAACTATTTTATGAGCACGAGATGTAAATCGTGACTAATACGCTAGAAATCATGAATCAGTTCACATATACAACGTTAATATTTTCGACTTTGTGAACATAAACATTTCCCGATTTTGTGAACGTTAATATTACATTAGGAATGATGAAGTAGTTCACGAACACATGAAAAGTATTTCATGATTTTGTGAACTATTTCACGAGTGCGAATATTGCAACGTGAGTAATGTATTAGGAACCGTGAGCTAGTTCATAATGATTGGAAGGAGTAATGAATCTTATTTCGACTTGCGTGACATAGTTTACGAGGAAATATGCTTTGATATCATGATATCATGAGTCTACTTTAGGTTCTATGGAGGTTGTGAATTGGTTCACGCACAGGAAATTGATTTGGTAATGACATGGCGGAAACCGAGACTAAAATTCACACAACAAAAACAAATATCTTCACTAATAAAAGCGTTATGCAGGCGTTACTGGAGGGAACTTGAGCATAGCTCTAAAATATATGATTTTTGTTCATGGCTCTGTCCTCGTAATGTAAAAACGTGATTGTTCCAGAATTTCATTTTATCCACCATTTTGAGGACAATTTTTTCCAAGGAATGCTTGCAATTTTTGCAAAAGTATCAGTGGCACAATTTTTAGGTAGGGCAATGACCACATTCTCAATGATTACGACTGTATTTCTTCCTCCTCCTAAACTTGAATCACATGGTCAATTATAATTACTTACAACATTAGTAAATCTAAAGCAAATATAGTATATAAATACGACCGGATGATTTTTGTTAATTTTTTTTTTGTTCCTCAACTTTTCAAATCAGAAACGGGTGTTGTATACTGCCCGACGTTTCGGCCACTGGTTTTGGCCTTTGTCAAGGAAATTATATATTGGAAAAAAGGCCAGTGACCGAAACATCGGCCAGTATACAACACTCGTTTCTGATTTGAAAAGTTGAGGAACGAAAAAAAATTAACAAAAATCATTATCTGCTGCCGTGCAGTATCAGCATAAATATGAGGATTTCTTTCCTTGCGATCCAACGTGTCTTGAACGTAAAACAATTTCCACATTCGGGATCTACCGAAGGAAGCAATTGATCAGACAATTTTCCAATACATGACATAATGTTATTTATTCTTATGAATTGCAACTCATGATATCATAACGAGGAGCAAAATTGGCCTCCATTCGCACCGACTTGCATGGGATAATCACAGGGAAACAGCGAATGATATAAACCTAACACGAAATTACAAATTGCAGCAGATTATTATTCGCGTGAAATTTTGCGGACCAAATCATGCGCCCGATGATGTGGGCTTTGCTCACATGGACCCCAGCCAGCTACGGCGGCAGAGCTCGTATAATTTGGTTTAATGTTCAAGAAAACTGGGACACGTGAACATCGGATGCTGCGAAGTGCGACTGCTGGCGCTTTGTTTGATTTGCATGGTATTTTATTTTGATTACATTTTATTTTTATCATCAGTGGTATGCACGGACTGGTTATCAGTAATCGAAAAATGCCGCTGGAATGATTGAATAATATTGCCATTTTTTTGGGAACGTATTGTTTAGCTTTTGATACAACGAGATTACTCTTTAAATGTCTATTAAAATTGGCTCGTTGTTTTGAAAGCAAACATTTATTTTGTCTTTACTGTTTCAATAGCCCTAAACTACTGAATCGACAATCATGCAACGAAGCATGATTTTACAAAATCACACCAGATAAAATTTCGCTATTTTGGCGCATCGAGCTGTGAAATCTCCGCGGTCCGTTTTCCACCGCGAAATGCTACTATAGCAGGTTGCATATCTGGCCTGAATACTCACAGCAGCACATCAACAACAAAAAGCGCCAGTCGAAAGTTTAATCATGCGTGTAAACAGAACCCATGGCTATTGTTTCGTACAGGTTGCCATCACGTTTGAACCCATTCAAGTGTACACATTAACGGGGAATAAAGAAAAGTATACCAGAGTGTCATGCTTTGACATGGTTATTTCGCTAAACGATTCAAGTCAAAGGTTTATTCACTTTTTTTGTGTCTAGATGAAATAAAACAGGCAGGTCATGGAATGGAATGGCAAGTATGTCCGCTGGCGCGCTCCATGACATTGCTGGGGCAACCGATGGGATGGGCTGTTCTGCCCGACGAACCCAGCAATCCTAGTGTGTTCGTTTATTGTCCGTCCAGTGGAAAAAAAGACAATGGATGTCGCGTTTTTGGAACCGCCCAAGCAACCAGTCGGCAACATGTGCTGCGTGAAAATGGCTACATCGAGTTTATGTTTCCTCCTTCGCCAATAGCCCACTTCTTTCTAGTGTCAAAACAACAGCAGCCCAATCTAACCGCGAGGGGCTGGCTGGTATAGTGGAAAACATTTTTTTATGGCGTGTAGTGTCATTTCATGCGACGATGAATTTTCGCTTGTTGGTAGAGTCATGTAACTTTCGCGCTCAAGTGTCACCGCTTTCCCACTGGCTCATGATGTGGCATGCTGCGACCGAACTGAAGATCGCCATGATACGAATTGACGATTACACAAAGGCGTGAAAATTAGCTGGAATTGTGCTTTCGTGATTGGATTTATTTCCTCATTTGAACTGATTGGATTTAGTTTTTTCAGGCCTCCCTAGCGGTGTGACACCCTGTTGTGTGGTGAAATAATACCAAGCATTCGGTAATTAAGTGGTTTTTGTCTGCTGGTTGAGGTTTTTCTCGATTGATTTCAGCAGAAATTGCAACCAAATGAAGCGTGAATTGCTCTATTTTATATGCGCAAGAAGCGAAACCGATAAGGCTGATTTACGGTGTGCAATTTGTCACTGAATCTGTATCACGGGCAGTTGAACTACATCGGTGAACGGTAGTAGAAGAGATATTTTTTCACAGTTACCTATAGAAAAATCTTTTTGCATTTTTCTATGTAGTTTTTTGAACGAGGTCAAAAGTAGACACACCTATTATTGTGAGTGTGTCGAGAATTATACTAAAAGTCATCTTTAAGCAAAATTTACCAAAGTGAAAAAATCCCCCATGCAGTCGAAACCGGATGGCTAACACATTCTTCTCATCATCATCTTCATCATCATTATCATCGACACCTCATCTGTCAATATTTATCTTTGCCTATAGACCCTCGTACGCAGTTCACGGGGGAATCGAGCAACATGTAAACAGACTGCGCACGAGCCTGTCGGTGATGCCACGTTCAATCCGCGCGTTTGACAGCGACATTCGAACCGTCGAATTGGCAGATTGTTTACTCAAGTATTTTTTTTTCGGCAACGATTCAATTCAAGCTGATTCTAACGGTGGTTTGTTTTTCTTTTTCTTTCTTCTTCCACTCCTTCTCGGTCGGGATTCATCCGTTATGTGTATTGGTTATTTGTTTCGGCATTGTTTGTCTGTTCACCTCCGTTTGAGTAGATCGATTGATCTTTGGGGAATGGCGTTTTGATAGCAATCAACTTTGGTGCAGAGATGAATTGGAATGGCTTCTTCACTTTTAATAATGTGATTGTTTTCGAAGCAGTGGATTTTTTTTGTATCATGATTTTACGGACATGAGCTGAGGAAATATTGGTGGCAGATTGTGTTTGCAGTAATTAGCTGGCAAACGTAGTAAATTGATTACAACTATTTGTGCAGAGGGATGCAGTAACGTTAACTTGAAAAAGTTATGTGTAATATTTCATCTTTGACTCATCAGTATGGTGCAGTCTACTTAACCAGCCCAAATCAATTTTGTAAAACAGGGTGAGTAAAAATTATTCGTGAGTGATGATTTAGTCGTAATTTTATTGGTTGTATATGAAACAACATCGTATTTTTGTGGAATGTAACAGTGTATTGAGTAGTCGAGGGTGGTCCAACTGGAGCTGAAGAGCTTGGTTCTCGGAAAGGCTCTCTGTCAGAATCACTCACTACAATTGCAGACGAGACAGGAAATGTCACCCACTAAAACACTGCGTAAGACCAATTGCAGCAGGCCGTGATTTTAATTGTGATATTGAGTGTACGGCTCGGTGTAGGGACTTTACGATCGCGTGGGAATGAGCGTTTGTTTGTTCGCGCTTGAGATCCTGTTGATCAGATTATAATAAGAAATAACACTGGTTTTATACAAGTTTTATAAAAGTTTTATCAAAACTGGGTAAATCTGGTTTTATCATTGCTCTTGGCATAGACATTTAGATTTATATGGCTGGATGATTTGAAGTGTCCTAATTGAGAGGCTGAGAGTAAGAGTGGGTTAGAAATTCACTGTGAGCAAAGAGGGTATACGTTTGACGTTTCATTAGCAGCAAAACCGGTTTACGTACCATTAATTACAGAAATGGGACAAAAATCCTTTGCGCAAAAATGGATTATACAGATATACCTTTTTCACTGAGGGGAGAAATATTCCATTTTAATCCTAGAAATCAGTGAAAGCCATCATTAATATGGGTTTGAAAGGAGATGTTCAGTAGATATCGGAAATTAATGATTAACCGTTGTGTGTCCAACAATAAAAAACACCTTTAACAGGCCGATAGGGGTACCTGGGTACCCACAAATTGAAATGCTCAAAACTTTTACATGTTTTGGATTCAGGAACTCGTCCACTTTTTGATTCTGTAAAATTGAACCGGATAAATGAATCTGTTTCTTGGTAATCCGGTTTGTCCGGAGTAATGTTCCAGTACTAGGGTATGATTTGTAAACTTTAATAATATCCAAGCAAACAAAAACTTTTCAAATTGTCTCAGAAGTCTGGTATTTATTGTCACTGAATTATATGGTAATTGGACCTCGGAATGGCCACTCTCGGTCTTACGGGAACCTGGTCCGGAATGTCCGTTCCGGGGTCTAATTACCAAATGGTTCCAAAACCATCACGGGATACAGCCTACTGATGCAATTCCAAGAATTTTGGCACCCATATTGCCAGTATTCCATTGAAATTCGCAAATAGTATCCCAGCACTGGAACATGCTTCCGGAAATACGGATTTCTGGGAACCGAATGAAGTAACCCGATTCATTTTTACCAAGTCTAAAAGTGGATAAGTTCCTGAATCCAAAACATCCAAAAGTATTGAAATCGGTCGGAAATTACCTCAGTTATTGGTATTTCAGTTTGTGGGTACCCGGGTACCCTCATCGGTCTGTTAGGTTGTAAAAAAAAATTAGGAACCCCCCCTCACTTCCCCCTTACTATATCAACAATATTATTAACCCAAAAGCTTGACTTAGTAAAGTTTTAAGATGTCACAAAGTCTCAATTTCCTGCTATGAATAAAACATTGGAATTTCATTAATTCAAACCTAAAAAGGTACCCTAGTACCGCGTCGGACACATAACGGTTAAAGCCGTTTGGAAATCTAAGAGGGCGACTTCCGGGTACCAAAAATTAAAGAGAATTATCGTCAATATGGGTATCAAATGAAAGGAGGGGGTCAGTAGACATCGGAAAATCAATGATTAGCACCAGCACCATGCATATCGTACACATTGTTCGCTCTGGTTCTGTGCTCATATTAAATCCACAGTTCGTGTACGAACTCAAACACGCTGTTTCGTACCAAAACACGTATACATTAGACTGTCCAGAAAAATTATGAATTATTGAAAACTCAATCGGCCCACCCCTGATTCAATTACTAGTCTCAACCAGGAGTACTTGCACCAAATTTGTAGCAAATCGGACAAGTCTAGCTACCGGACCAACGTGCCTGAAGTTTGTATGGGGTTTTCCACAATTTACATGGAGAAAACCCACTAACTCGCCTTTTTGCCGCTAGGTGGCACTGTATGCATCGTATTATCACTGTAAGTGAAAATAAGAAAGATAATTTAATTGTCTACAACTTTGTCAAAGACTGCTAGTCAATCCGGCTTTGTTAAAAGAAGTTATTAAACTTTTAACGAAGCGATGCCTGAGTCAGTTTTCCATGGGGCCTAGCAGTGCATAGTTGTGTATCAGTACTCGATTCCCACGAACTGAACATTTTTGTAAAATAACCGTTAGATTTAGCTTAATAGTATGTCCAGAAGAGTTGTAGTAAATAATACGAGTCATGTTTTGGTTAGAAAATTTTAGTTGCAACTGTGACCGCATAGAGGGCACCAGCACTAACTTTTCATAGAAGAGAGATAGAATATCGTAATGTTCGGAAGAATTATTGAAAAATACTTGCTCTACAACTTTGTACAAGACACTTTATATCTATCTCTTTCCGTTGAAAAGTTAGTGTTGGCGCCCTCTATGCGGTACAATGTGGAACTAAAATTTACTAACCAAAACATGACTCGTATTATTTACTACAACTCTTCTGAACATACTATTGAGCTATATCTAACAAAAATGTTTAGTTCGTTGGAATCGACTCAGGGGTGGGGCGATAGGGGTCATTTTTTTCCTGTCACACTAGTATATGTACATGTTCGCCTGCACAACAACACTCCATGTACGTACACGGTGTGCGTACACATAAGTTCGTGGCATCCGTTTTCTCTTTCGCACTCTCATCATCACAAGCGTTGGCTCTTTTTGCCTTGTGCGAATCGTTCTCGTGTACGCATCCGGTGTACGAACACCGATGTTTGAACTAGAGCTTGCACATCGTTCGCTTGAGTTCGAGGCGCTTGAGGCGAATGTGTACATCGACCCGAAGCATGTTTGAGGTTGAGCGCGTGTACAAAACTTTGTACACAGGTACAAACTTGTTGATGTTCATGGGAAGTCTGATTAGCATTATTTTGAAATCTACTTCCAGTTACCACAAAACAGTGGAAACCATCATCAATACGGGTGTCATTTCAAAAGAGGTAGTAAGTAGACAGCGGAAACTAATAATTAACGTTATTTTGAAATCCAAGTTGGCAAATTCCTGGTGGCACAAAAAAAAAGCAGAATCAATATTTTTGAAAATGTTTATCCATATGTGTTCTTTAGTCGTCGTCGTCAAAGTCGCGACTTGTAAAATCGTAATCTTTATTTTCATTGTTTTTTTGTATTTGTTTGTTTGACACGGCTCAACGCGTTAGTATAACTGAGCCGTGGATCTTAGGTTTTAACAAAATGAAAAAAAAAACAATGAAAAGAAAATTACATCTCACTACCGTCGTTGGGCCTTATTGACGCAGTTTACTGCTGCGTGTTGAGATCTTCTTTCTTGGTGGTGAAGCTGCGTTGTTCAGTGCACTGCACTGTGGATCAATCAGTCTGTCTTCTATCGCGTTATTTCGTCATCGGAACTGCTTTCTTGATGTTCGCGGTCGATTGTTCTTGTTTGTTTCTAGTTCTTATTGATCGCTTCTGTGAATCTGTCCTCTTCAGCGTTCGCTTCTTTGTTGGTGGTACTGGTTGTTGGTTTGGAGATCTTGGGAATAGTTGCTGTTGAGCGAATATTTGTTCCTGTCAGATCCGTAGATATTGGGTTTGCAGTCGTTTGTGGTTTTAGCATCAGACGATAGCATGCTTTTTTATTGTAGTAGGCGGACTTTCCTTAGCTGCTTCTCCACAAGGTTTTCCTTTGTTTTTTTTTTGTTTAATAAGAGAATTGACACTTAGGAATGTGTCCTGGGTGAGTGACCAGCGTTCTCTGATTAAAAGTCCCATTTTCAGTTGATCTGCATACGATGGTCACGCATTTGAACGGACGCATTCTCACCACACGAACATCATTTGAAACAATCGGGAAGAAGTTCCTCCAAGTATTAGCTGTGACGGAATCCACTTATCAGTACCATGACATATATTTTTTAATCAAGATGTCAGGGGTTCGTGGGGATAAGTCATGCAAGCGAACTTCTATAGAGTCATTGCCATTTTAACGATGCCGCTTTCAGCGATGTGCTGCATATTGTTTCGCTAAACGAATGACTCTGCTTGGGTAATGTCCTTGAACATGATTAGCACTTGATGAGAAATATGATGCAAGATGTTAACTTCTGCTAGATTGAAAAGTTAATAGCAACACAGATAGCCCGCAGTGAAACTTGCTTTTGCTGTGTATCGACACTCATCACTATTTCACACGGTAGGTAGAGGCGAAGTGTTTGTATACTGAATGAAGAACAAGCGATAGGTAAATTGTTTGCTTGCTTCACCGATGCCCATAGCGGAGCGTTTTTTGTGCTTCTGCTCTGTGCAAGTTGAGAATTTATATTTTCTGTTAACTGGAAGTCGCCATCTTGGATATCAAATTGGCGTGATTCACCAATTTTCTGATATCTCCTGACAACTCCCTTTCAAATAACACCCATAATAATAATAGATTTCACTGTTTTTGCGGAAGTCATCTTGGGTTTCAAAATGGCGTTAATCATTATTTACCGATGTCTAATGATATTTCTTTCTACTTTAAATACAATTTTGGCTATGGAATTATTGCACAATTTATTCAAAATATAACAATTGCAACATATACAAAATTTATAGAATTTTCGAAACATTTCATATTTCTTACGAAAATAAATTATACCAAGGCGCGTTGAGTTTTTCGAATTTTCATATTCCATAAAATCGGAAAACTGTTTATGGCATCAAAGTTTTCCCAATCAACCGGGCGCCATCGCGGACGTAGGTATGCGTGGTTGATCGTGAAGGGAGTAAGCGTTTGTATATTAACGTATTTGTCGCGTGTGCTTGCGTGCATGTGACTTCGCGTGTACAAAACGCGATTTTGTAAATGTATGGCCATTCACATATGCGCGTGTGTTCTTGGATGGTCACGCGGACCGCCATTCTGATATTTAATTTTCGGTGTATAGTACACATTCTGACAGGGAGTGAGTTACCCCATATCGCTAGAGTTTCCTGTCATGTCGCCATGGAACGTGTTGTCCAGTGTATATGAGAACTTTCTTTTTAATTGATTCAATTGAAGACAGGGACCTAGATTTATGGTATTGAGCATAGAGACTTCCGGACGTGACATATTCATGATCGCGCGACTGAGAGAGATTGTAGGCTCACACTTGACTTTTCTTCGGGATTTTTATGATTAAATTTCTTCGGCATTTTTATGATTACGGCATAATAGTTGAACAAATTGTGATGCATTAAACATCAAAAAACAGCTTAATCTATGGTCCGTTCATTAAGTTCAAGAACCAGTTCGAATACGTTCAAGCAAACTATTACTATAAGATGGCAAGCTATTGCTATAAGATTGACTGTCTTGAAACAGTTTTGTAGAGTTATTGGTTTTATGTTGGATTTTATGAAACTAGTCTTGAAGCTATATTCAAGTGCACCATAAAACTGAATTTGTTTCTTGAAAAATGCTATATGGGTCACTAAGTCGTCGGAACGTTTTTGTGTGTTACAAAATTTTGAGCGTGATTGTGCTTTAGGGTATTCCAAAAACACTCATTTTTGAATTCTCAAAGCTACAAATGTTAAAATAACCTCAGATACCAAAAGTCATATTATTTGGACATTTTTTTTTTTCGTTTGAAGATTTTGACATTAGTTACTATGGGGAAATACGAGAAAAAATATATTAAATGCTACAATTTTTGAAATGGCACTCGGAAAATTACAGTTTATAACCTTTTTAAGTTTTTGAATGGAGATATATTTGTTTTTTGGAAGACACGGAAAGTTTGGGTTTAAGGATACTTTGTCCCTAAAGTCACCTATTTTTAACAACTATTCTTCTCTATTTTTTGTTATGCCCCGTTTGCGTGGATAACTGCGATTGCCTGCCCCCCTTTGTGTATCATCACGAAGAGCTCGAACGTTTATATGTTAACGTGTTCGATCGCGTGGGCGTTTGTATGTTGCATGTGCTAGCGTGTATCTAACTTCTCGTGTATAGTTTCGATTTCATAACCAAGTAGCCATTCACATATTCGCGTGTGTTCTTGAATGATCGCGAATGCTCAATTTTCAGTGAACGGTTCAGATGCTAGTATATAGATCACTAGAGTTCCCGATCATTTCGGCATTGAATGTGTTGTCTAGTGTATATCAGGGTCATTTTTCACTTTTTTATTAGATTGGCCCGTACGTAGACTGCTAGGGCCGAGGGCAGGGACTTTCGAATGAGACCGATTCATGATCACACAAACACGGGAGTTTCTAGGTTCGCCTTTGAGGCCGCAGTTATAGGTATATGAGTTCAAAAACGTTCACTTAATCACCGGAGCGTTTTTATGTTTGTAAGATCGCGAGCCTATGTTTGCGAGGATAATCGAGAAGGATTCGAGTGACTGTACTTTAACGTGTTTGATCGCGTTGGGGTTTTTATGTCGTGTTTGCTAGTGTGTGTGTGTGAAATTTCTCGTGCACAAGTTCGATTGTATATGCATAGTTGCGTGCAATCTTGAATGTTCGCGCGGACCGCGAGTCTGATGTTTAATTTTGAGTGTTCGGCTCTGATGTTAAAACTGAAGGCAGGGTGCTAGGTCCAAGGGTAGGGATTTTCGGATGTAACTGATTTATGATTGCGTGGGAATGCACGTTTCAATAATCGTACTTGAGATCGCGTTAATAAATTGTAAGTGTTGAAACGTTCATTTGATCAAAATAAAGTTTTTATGTTTGCCACATTGTGGGTGTAGTTTTGCGTGGAGGCTCGCAATTGCAAGTTCGGGTTTGTGACCAGTGCTGAATTATTGCGCAGGACTCGAGCATTTGTATATTACCGGGTTTGATCACACGGTGTGTGTGTCGCATGTATGTAACTTCGCGTGTATAAATTCGTTTATATACCCGTGTAACCACATACATATTAGAGTTGAATGTTCGTAGAACCGCGAATTTAAGTGTACGGCTCAGATCTAGACGGCAGTGAGTTCCCCCATATCACTAGAGTATTCGGTATTGGCGGCTGAGACTTCTAGTGTCTATGGGTTTATTTATTTTTTGAGACCGAAATTGAAGGACCTAGGCTGCTTGGACCAAACGTAGAGGCTTCCGTACGTAACCGAGTCATGTTCACGTGGGTGTTGGTATAAACGCACTTGAAACGGCGTTCATCAATTCGTAAGTGCTAACATATTGAATTGATCGCCGAGATGTTCCTGTGTATGCGAGATGGCGAACGCGGGTGTGCTTAGATAATCGCGATTACGCATGACCAGGTTTGTATTAACGCGTAGGACGCGAGCGTTTCTATGTTAACGTGTTTGATAACGTGACCGTTTTATGTCGCGTACGTTAGCGTGTCTATAGCTTCGCGTGTTTGAATTCGTTTGTATAACCGAGTAGTCGTTTGCATATTTGCATAGGTTTTTGAATGTTCGCATGGGTGGTTATTCAGCTGTTTAGTTGAGAATGTACGATTCATGAAGAAAGAAATTGAGTTCCTCCATCTCACTCTACAACTTGCTGTCTATTGTATATAAAATCCGTATTTCAGAGTGGGAGCACTCGGATGAGAATGTTTCATGATCGCAAGAGAGCGGGCGTTTGTAGGTTGACATATGAGACCGCGTTTATAAATTCGTAAGAGTTATCACGTCGCCAAGATGTTTATATGATAGCGCGATTGTGGGCGTAGGTATGCGTGAATGATCGCATTTGCGACCGGGTTTGTATTATCACGAACAACTCGAGCAGTTGTATGTTATTGCACGCGTTTTTTAATCGTCTACATATTCCCATGTGCTTTTGAGTATCGCCGAGAAAGAAACAACAAAAGAAGAAGCATCACATTAATTAGACATTCATTCAGTAATGGTTAGATGCCTCGGACTCGTATATTGTAATATATTAGACGAAACATTAGATGTTGTCCCATCCTAAGGAGAAAAATTCGAGTGAAAACCAATTTTTCTCCACTAAGGAGAAAATTGGATAAACCTACATTTGTGCGCAAAGGGCGCAAAACCTATAATAGAATTAATTATAAAATCCGACGCTAATTTTTTGACATGCCTAAGCTAGCGTCGGATGGATGCTAGCTCCTAAAAATGAACTCCTTCTCTTGCGGGACATTTCGCGTGACTAGGGATTTGCCCAGAAACAGAAGTTGTGCCTCCGATTTTTTAGCTAGCGTCAGCCCTGTGACTAAGTTATTGTCGGATTCTGACAAGACGAATTCGAAACGCAAATTGCATAACTAATTTATTGGATATTGCGACAATTATGCGCAGAATGACAAAACAATGGAAATGAAAGGTGAGAAAGGCGAAAAGATATCATTAGCATACCGGACATCTCATATATAGTAGAAACACTACCAAATGGCTGCACTTTGGTTTCGACAGGTGAGAGTAAAAAAAGAGCGATATAAAAACGCCTAATATGCCCGTCTGGTCTCCTCGATGCACCACTATCTAAGTGTATTGCAACCAACATTTTAAAGCAACTTTCTGTTAGAGGTCAATATGTAAAGCAACAATTATGTTCAATGGAATATAAAGGGCTATTTTCCTGATTGACACTTTAAATTGTGATTTAGAGATAAACTAATATTAAGTGTTGATAATTAATGCATATTCAAACCGATACATTTTATATTGCTTAAAGAAGTTCGTAATACTGTGGCGCTGGATGTAAATCTGTGCTTCATTCGTGTGATGTCTAGGCTCATTTCTAATACGTTAGATGTGCATCTCCACCGTATTGAGTTTGCGGAGATCGTTACCAAGACATTGAGCATGTTGTTTGGTCTTGCAGTGAAAATCGTTATACCAGATTCAATTCTGGTAGGAAGGAAGGAGGTAGGAGGAAAACCATCCCATGTTCTTTTTAGGGAGGTTATGACTTTTTAGGATCTTACATAATTTCCATAAAACGATAAATGTGTAAATATACAGTTCCTAACCAACATTAACTGATACCATAAATAGGAAACTAGGTTTTCTTGTTTTATCTTTTTCTACTAATAAATAAATTAGATTTCTCTGCTACTCAAGTCCTCTCCTAAAGTCAGTCAATATACTGCTTAGGTACACAGATTGAAAAAAATCTGTGAATTTCCATTGAATCAGATGGAACAAAAATCATCCATCAAATCTAACGGAATGTGAGGTGCGATTTGAAACAGATCCATGCGTAACCCGATCAGAAACACACAACAAAAATATTTCAATACTATATCTCGCATTGTATTGCATTGCATAAATATCTGTTATTTTAACTACTAACGAGACCTAATTTATAACACAATATGTTACAAAAATTGTGTTCTGTTATAATCTTGTTATTTCATTCTGATCGGGAAAGGGAGGGATTTAGAGAGTTCAAACCCCTCCTATGAGGTTTTTTAATTACTTTATAAACTTTATAAACGTCATTTAAGTTCAATCACTCTAGAAACAAGTGTTCGAAGAAACCAAGGAACAAACCTTCCGAGGGTGGCTATAAAAAAGATGTTTGTCAAGTTGGTCGGCCTTTCTGAATCGGTTCACTTCAACAAGTTTCGCTATTTGCAACGATTGTGAGTAATCGGTCAGAGGGCTAACAATGAAGCAAAAACGCGAAGTTGGAAAAAATCGGAAAATCGTTGTGTGGAGAAATTTCACTTTCGATGATCTCTCCGTCGAAGAGGCTGGTAGTTAAATGGCTCGCGAAAACGAGCATCGGTATCGGGAGAAATACCGCCGCCGAGGAACTCTCAGCACCATCTAGCAAGTAAATACGAACGTGTTTCACCAAGAAAGATATAAAATCCTGCAAAGGTGGTTGTAAAGAGATGTGAATCATTATGGTCGACACCTTCGAATCCGTTCGTGTCCCAACAGGTGACGATTTTTGCAGCAGACCGGGATTCGAACCGGAAACCATTTGCTCACTAAGCACGCTTCTTTACTAAATTAAACGTTTGAAAAAATTAATTGATCCTGTTTGAAGTTTTGAATTTTGTAAAAAAATGCAGTTTAATAAAAATTAAATGAGATTTCAAAAGTATCCCAACTAGTCATAGTTTTGCTATATACATACAAGCAATATAAAAAGATCTCATCTGCGAACCTCACTCGACCAAACAAGCGTTTTCCAGGAAGGCCGTTTGATCGTAAAATGTAAATCCCCAACCAACGAACGTTGCGTCGTCGATCGTAGGAGTAGAAGCTCTCGCCGCGATCGATTAATCTGTTTCGTCACTGCCGGGAAGCAAGCGACACACGTGACGACGTGTGAGCTTTAATTGGCACGCATAACATATGCTTCTTCTTCGTTTAGTTTACATGATCTGCATTGCGCTCTGTATTGCGGAAGAAAGATATCCTTCCACGATGAAGTTCAGGTTAATTGGATGCAGCAGGGCTGTACTGCTGAAACTCTTGTAAATAATCCGCAAACATTCTATCGATCAAGTTCGACATTTAACGACGTTCCTAGACAGTTGCAAACAACGATTGCAACCCTGCTCTGAAGAACCCTCCGTTAGGCCGTGCGAATCGCAAGCTAGCCGCGGAAGCTGCGCATACAATTACCAACGAATGCCAACGAACCAATTTGGTGCGATGTGACACAAAGGCATATCGGTAAACTATCATCGGTGGCATTGCTTTCAAGTAGACCAGTCGAAACAAAAACGAACCATACTGCTTATGAAACAAACAAGTCCTCCCACGGTCAAACGCTCGGTGGAAGTAGTCTTGGACTCAGCATTGATACTGCTGATCCCGCGCGCATTCTCGCGCTTCAGAGAACCGAAGTGCCAATAATAATGGGTGAAAACACAAAAGATGCCCATAACCTTCGGCGATGGTCGCGGCTTCTTTTGTTGTAGTTTCGAAATAACCGTTGGAACTCGAACGCACGCTAGCCAGCGGATCAGCACAATTAGCATACAATCCGTTCGCCGCTTGGATACGGGCAGCATCGCACAGAGGAAAGGCAAAAGAACTTGTCGGTTGACCTTTTCTGTGCGGCTTTCAGAAGCCGTACGTGCGGTTGTACTAGCTATACACGTATCCACTTCACATCAAGAAACAACATTTTGGAGGGACTTGTTCGAAACAATCTGTGCCTTGTAAGCAATCCTCTCATTACTGGCATCACCTAGCTGGAGGATGGTGAAACAAACGCCTATCACTTCAAACAGCCACCTTCAATCACACTGGTCAATTTGAATCAATCAATACACAACTAAACCAGATTATCAAAGCAAATTGGCCAACGGCAGTGTACTTCACATTGAAAAGTGAATTTGCCAATTTTCGCCACTTAATCCAACTGGCTTAAGTGCACATACAATACGATCGGTACTGCACATCGTTCCTACTAGGCCTATGCAGGTTGCCGCGATTCTCGATTTCGCGGGTTTGTTTTTCCCTTAACTTAATGCCTAATTGATCTCGTTCGTTGCTGATCGCCGACCGAGGGCTTTCATATGTGTTTTACAAGTGCACTTGCGAAAAGTAAATCAGTAGACCACGAGAAGTGTTTTTTCTGCTTGTTTGTTCGTTTGTTTGCTTGTGTGCGCCTGCAACCAACCGAGATGAAGATCGAATCAGACTCGCAGGAATGTGAAGTTGTGTGATCGAATCACGGCTGCGTCTACATTCCATTTTTGCTTCATTTACCCCCATCTCCCTCTGTCTCGAATCCATCATCAACATTTAGCATCTATGCTTGAGCATATTTATTTTTTCTTCTATTTAATGCTTGCGCTTTTCGGTGCAAAATCAGACCCGAGAGATGAAAACAAACAAAAAATGCGGGTCAATCATTGCGCATTATGCAACGATTTTGCACACTCTCGTTACGATGCGGGATAATGATCTCAATTTTCCGATCAAGCGTTGCCTGATAGTGCATTTCGTTGGGAAAGATTTGTGTATGCAGTCGGAATGGCGATGCAATTTTATGTATTATAGATTGACGAAGTTACTGCTGCCGGTTGCGACGATGGTTGGTGCTTGCAGCTATGCGTCACGCGATGGCAGCTTAAGAGTGCGCCTGCAGAGATTCGGACATGGACTCAGGGCCGTAGCTTGGAAAGGGCTTAAAATTGTATGTATGAACGAATTACTCCGCAAAACTTCTTCAGATGGTCACCGAAAACTGAACGAAATTTTAAAAGGTTATTAGCGAATCAATTTTAAAACAAAGAAATTAGAAATGATGCACTTTCCTATACTTCTCCTTAGTGGTGATAAAATAAAAGAAAATTGTTGAAAACCATAATCGCGCGTAGTGAGCGCAAAATCTATAACTTGATTAAGGAATTCGTCTCATCAGAATCCGACGCTAACTTAGTGACAGCACTAAGCTAGCGCCGGATTGACACCAGCCCCAAAACACGGAAACACTATTTGTGTTTCTTAGCAAACCCCTAGTCATGTGTGAATTTTTAAATTTCAACTCTCAAATTACAGATTTCAAATCTCAAAATTTAAATTTCTAATTTCAAAATTAATATTTCAAATTTCAAACTTCAAATTTCAAACTTTAAATTTCAAATTTTGCATCTCAAATCACAAATCTCAAATTTCTTATTTCAAATTTTAAATTTGAAATTTCAAATTTTGAATTTCATATTTTAAATTTCAAATTTTAAATTTTAAATTTTAAATTTTTAATTTCAAATTTTAAATTTCAAATTTCAAATTTCAAATTTCAGATTTCAGATTTCAGATTTTAGATTTCAGATTTCAGATTTCAGATTTCAGATTTCAGATTTTAGATTTCAGATTTCAGATTTCAGATTTCAGATTTCAGATTTCAGATTTCAGATTTCAGATTTCACATTTCAGATTTCAGATTTCAGATTTCAGATTTCAGATTTCAGATTTCAGATTTCAGATTTCAGATTTCAGATTTCAGATTTCAGATTTCAGATTTCAGATTTCAGATTTCAGATTTCAGATTTCAGATTTCAGATTTCAGATTTCAGATTTCAGATTTCAGATTTCAGATTTCAGATTTCAGATTTCAGATTTCAGATTTCAGATTTCAGATTTCAGATTTCAGATTTCAGATTTCAGATTTCAGATTTCAGATTTCAGATTTCAGATTTCAGATTTCAGATTTCAGATTTCAGATTTCAGATTTCAGATTTCAGATTTCAGATTTCAGATTTCAGATTTCAGATTTCAGATTTCAGATTTCAGATTGCAGATTTCAGATTTCAGATTTCAGATTTCAGATTTCAGATTTCAGATTTCAGATTTCAGATTTCAGATTTCAGATTTCAGATTTCAGATTTCAGATTTCAGATTTCAGATTTCAGATTTCAGATTTCAGATTTCAGATTTCAGATTTCAGATTTCAGATTTCAGATTTCAGATTTCAGATTTCAGATTTCAGATTTCAGATTTCAGATTTCAGATTTCAGATTTCAGATTTCAGATTTCAGATTTCAGATTTCAGATTTCAGATTTCAGATTTCAGATTTCAGATTTCAGATTTCAGATTTCAGATTTCAGATTTCAGATTTCAGATTTCAGATTTCAGATTTCAGATTTCAGATTTCAGATTTCAGATTTCAGATTTCAGATTTCAGATTTCAGATTTCAGATTTCAGATTTCAGATTTCAGATTTCAGATTTCAGATTTCAGATTTCAGATTTCAGATTTCAGATTTCAGATTTCAGATTTCAGATTTCAGATTTCAGATTTCAGATTTCAGATTTCAGATTTCAGATTTCAGATTTCAGATTTCAGATTTCAGATTTCAGATTTCAGATTTCAGATTTCAGATTTCAGATTTCAGATTTCAGATTTCAGATTTCAGATTTCAGATTTCAGATTTCAGATTTCAGATTTCAGATTTCAGATTTCAGATTTCAGATTTCAGATTTCAGATTTCAGATTTCAGATTTCAGATTTCAGATTTCAGATTTCAGATTTCAGATTTCAGATTTCAGATTTCAGATTTCAGATTTCAGATTTCAGATTTCAGATTTCAGATTTCAGATTTCAGATTTCAGATTTCAGATTTCAGATTTCAGATTTCAGATTTCAGATTTCAGATTTCAGATTTCAGATTTCAGATTTCAGATTTCAGATTTCAGATTTCAGATTTCAGATTTCAGATTTCAGATTTCAGATTTCAGATTTCAGATTTCAGATTTCAGATTTCAGATTTCAGATTTCAGATTTCAGATTTCAGATTTCAGATTTCAGATTTCAGATTTCAGATTTCAGATTTCAAATTTCAAATTTCAAATTTCAAATTTCAAATTTCAAATGTCAAATTTCAAATGTAAAATGTCAAATTTCAGATTTCAAATTTCAAATTTCAAATTTTCAATTTCAAATTTCAAATTTCAAATTTTCAATTTCAAATTTCAAATTTCGAATTCCAAATTTCGAATTCCAAATTTAAATTTCAAATTTGAAAATTTCAAATTTAAGCATCTGGTGGCGGACACCAAGACGGCTTCGACCTGGACGTGAAAAACAAAAAAGAATTAAATGACCACCCAGATGCAGATTGTCAACAAACCCCGCGAAAGAAGTTCTCCGCTCGCAATAAAAAGTTGCGCGCACGAGATCCAATATTATAATAATATTTGTTTATATTTTTATTTTTACACTTGTAAACATATAAAAGATCCACGGCTCCGTGTCAAATAAACGAATTATAAAAAATATTCAAATTACAAATTCAAAAAAATTTAAATTTCAAATTTCAAATCGGGGGCTGTTAAAATCGAGTCTTCAATTCAAATTTTGAAATATTTGACATTTTTAGAAATTTGAAATTTAAAATTTGAAATTTGAAAATTCAAAATATTTTGAAATTTGAAATTTAATTAAAAATAGCAAAGAATTTGAAATTTGGAGATTAAAAATAGAAAAGAAAAGTAAAATTTGTAAAGTTTGAGTAATTTGAAATTTGAGAAAATTGAGATATTTGTGAATTTTGGGAAATTGCATAAATTTTAAAAAGTTATTAATTTTGAGGTATTGAAAATTAAAAAAAGAGAAATCTGCAAAATTTGAAAAAAATTGTAAAATTCAAGAACTTTGAGAAATTTAAAAAAAAATTGACAAATTTGAAGACTTTGAGAAATCTGAGAAATTTAAAAAAATTTAAAACAAATTGAAATAGACGATGATGGAAATAATGACGAGGTTTTTGATAAAAATAGTAAAATTACTTACGCGAATGTTTTGTCGGGAGCTACTGGGACGAATAAAATTAGAACTAGAAGTCAAACGAAACGTAAGGCTCGCCCGGTCATTGTGATTAAACCAGTCGAGCCGTTGCAATCGAGTGACGACACGAGGAATGAATTAAAAAATAAATTAGATCCAAAGGTGCACAAAATTAGCAACTTTAAAAACGGTAAAGATGGCTCGATTATTGTGGAGTGTGCAACTCGGGATAATATTGAATCGGTGAAAGAAAACATTGTAAGCAATCTGGGTGAAAAGTATAATGCTGTTATACCGATACCCGGTAAACCGAAGTTGAAAATAATGGGGATGAGTGATCGATACTCTGAGGAAGTTTTCGTTGACTTATTAAAGAATCAGAACGAGGGCATTCCGGTCGATTTTGTTAAAGTTGTTGCCAATTTTGAAAATCCACGCTTCAAATATAACAAATACAATGTTATAATTGAAGTTGATAAGAACACTTATAGCGGCCTGATGTCAGCCCGTACGGTGAACATTGGTTGGGATAGGTGTTCTGTTTTAGAGGCCTTTAACGTGCTGCGCTGCTTCAACTGTGGAGAATTTGGTCATAAGAGTACGGGATGCGTTAATAAAGAAACATGCTCCAGATGTAATGGAGCACATAGAACATCTGAAT
This sequence comes from Topomyia yanbarensis, assembly GCF_030247195.1. NCBI lineage: Eukaryota > Metazoa > Arthropoda > Insecta > Diptera > Culicidae > Topomyia > Topomyia yanbarensis. Next base: position 42,715,597 of record NC_080672.1, on the reverse strand, counting down.
GCTCGTCAACTGATTTTAAATGTGTAAATTGTATAAAAAAGAATAGTGAACGCAAAATGAATTTGGACGTAAACCATGCGGCATTTAGTAAGCAGTGTTCAGTATATCGGAGACTGCTAGAAACCAAAAAAAAGCAACATTTTGTTGAGTGAATAGCAACTAACAAACGGGAGGCTGTCTGAAATATTATGTTTAAATATAGCTGGGTTGTTTACAAACTTTGTTGCAATGCGACATCTTGTAGAAAACAAACGTCCATTGTTGGTTTTTCTATCAGAAACACATATTGTTAATGCTGATGCATTTGATCAGTATAGCATTCCGGGTTATAAAGTTGCTTTTTGCCTATCTCATTCCAGACATACCGGTGGAGTTGCTATTTACGCCAAAGAGTCGATTAAATTCAACGTTCGGTTAAACGAAGCAGTTGATAATAATTGGTTCTTGGGTATATCAGTTGAAAGAGGCATGCAGACGGGAAACTTTGCAGTAGTATACCATTCTCCTAGTTCTAGCGATCGACGATTTTTAGAAATTTTAGAAAACTGGTGGGAGAATTCCGTTGATTTAAGCAAACTTAATGTAATTTCGGGCGATTTCAATATTGATTGGCTCAACGATCAAAATTCGAATCAGTTGAAGCAGTTGGCTGAGTTTTTCAATTTCAAGCAAACGGTTAGTGAGTTTACAAGAATTTCCAGACACAGTAGAACATTGATAGATCACGTGTATTCCAATTTTGATGGGGTTCACTCGTATGTAGAGGCCGATTGTAAAATTTCAGATCATGAGACAATTTCAATTTTGCTGGAGAGTGAACCAAACCGTGAGGAGGATAAAGTTAAAATTAAGTGCTGGAAAAGATATTCGAAACAAGCCATGTCTCAACTGGTTTCGAGAAGCCTGGATTTTACGGAATTAAATGGAAATTTGGATAACAAGGCAGCTGTTCTAACTAATGTGTTAAAAGAGTGTACAAATAGTTTAGTTTCTCAAAAGTATATTAATTTAAATAACTCGAACAGCTGGTACTCTTTAGATCTTTTGCGCCTGAAACGTAAAAGGGATAAAAAGTACAAGAAATTTTGCAGAACTAATAGTGAACGTCTTTGGAATCGGTACACACACGCGCGAAATATTTATTCACGAGCTTTGAAAAAGACCAAATGTGAGTACATTCAAAGGAAGATCGATCAACATCAAAACAACAGCAAAGAGTTATGGAAAATCCTAAAGAATTTAATTAAACCTAAACCTAGTTCCTCGCAGTCCATAACTTTTAACGGGGTAGAAGAACAATCTGAGCAAATAATAGCTGAAAAATTGAACAGTTATTTCGTTAACAGTGTGCAACTGATCAATCAAAGTATTGAGCTGGTCAGTGAACCTGCGGAAATAACACAGCCGATTAATATTAACTGTAGATTTGATGGATTTCACCCAATCACTTTTGAACAATTGAAAGATATTTGTTTTTCTTTGGGAAAATCGGCTGGTATCGATAATGTCAATGCAAAAGTGATACAGGATTGCTTTCATGTCATCGGACACGATCTGCTGGACCTTGTAAATGAATCGCTACAAACTGGGCACGTGCCGACAGTTTGGAAGGAATTCCTTGTGATTGCTATTCCCAAAGTTACTGGAACGGATAAAGCCGAAGAGTACCGCCCCATTAACATGTTGCACACATTAGAGAAAATTTTAGAACTTGTTGTTAAGGGCCAGCTGATGAGTTATTTGAATAATAATAATTTGCTAATTCCGGAGCAATCGGGATACCGAGAGGGACACTCTTGCGAAACCACTTTTAATCTAGTGTTAGTAAAATGGAAAGAGAAAATCGAGGTTAAAGAGACTATTTTTGCTGTATTTTTGGATCTGAAACGCGCTTTTGAGACAATTTCGAGACCATTACTTTTGAAAACTTTAGAGCGATTTGGTATCGGAGGGATAGCGCATAAGTGGTTTGAAAACTATTTATGTGATAGAACTCAGAAAACTAGTTTTAACGATTTTGTATCTAGTCCTCTCGGCAATCCTCTTGGAGTGCCGCAAGGTAGTGTCTTAGGTCCTATTTTATTTATTATGTATATAAATGACATGAGGCGAGTTTTACGATTTTGTGACTTAAATTTGTTTGCTGACGACACTGTTCTGTTCATTGCAGCTAAGGATATAGATGAAGCCGTGGCGCATTTGAACGAAGATTTGCATTCCCTTGCTCGTTGGTTAAAATTTAAACAATTAAAGTTAAATGTTGCTAAAACTAAATATATGATCATCTCTTCGGCTAATTACTAGGCCTGACGTTAACGTTGAAATAAATGGTGAGACTATTGATCGCGTTAGTGAATTAAAATATCTTGGAATAATCATTGATGACAAGTTAACCTTTAAGTCTCACATCGACAATGTCATCAAAAAGATTGCTAAAAAGTATGGTATATTGTGTCGTCTGAAAAATGATTTAACAATTAGTAGTAAAATTTTATTATATAAATCTATTGTTTCACCACATATTGACTTCTGCCCATCCATTTTGTTTCTTGCCAATCAAACACAAATATTGAGGTTACAGCGATTGCAAAATAGAATCATGCGATTAATTTTAAAATGTAACAGATACACTTCCTCTAGTTTCATGCTAAGCGCATTACAATGGCTCTCTGTGAAGCAAAGAATTTATTACTTAACAATGGTGTTCATTTTTAAAATTATTAATGGAATGCTGCCTCGATATTTGTGTGATCGAATTGAAAGAGGAAGTGATGTGCATAGGTACAACACTAGAAACGCGTCGGATCCAAGAACACCTAACTTTTTATTTAGTAGATCACAGAACTCCTTGTTGTACAAAGGAATAAGTTTTTTCAATTCGATGCCTAGGCATATTAAACGTGCAGCAACATTAGCGGAGTTCAAAACACTATGTATTTCACACGTAAAATCTGCTTTGTAGACAGATTTTTTGAATTTTTATATTTTGGAGTTATTTGAATAACTATGTAATACCACGAAGATTGTTTTTTTTTCTCTTCTATTATTTGCATTTAGTCACACTAAGTTATTATATTCGCTATGATGATGATGGATTTTTGTTACTTGTTTATTAAAGTTATTAAAAAATAATGAGATGTCTACAAAAGTCTGAGCCACGCGCGCGCTAAGCAGATAGAGACTAACTTGAAATCGAACATGGTGACCAGCACTAAAAGCTCATCGAGTTGAATCGAAGCTTTTAGACTTTTGTTGTGATCAGGGTCTGATTTGATGATGGAGTTGTGTTGACTTTGCTCGACAATAGAGTTAAGTTCGGTTATTGCTGCGATAGTGGTAATAACGGAGTTAGCTCGTTGAGTATGGGGCTTGATGACTCCTTCTGATAACTACTAGATATCGGGTTCAATTCCCGATCAATCAAGGATGTTCTCGGATAGGAGTATCCCTTGATTGCCTTGGGTTAATGGTAGGAAACTTTCAATAAAGGGGTATGATGTGGATGATATAACTCGACCGGACTCTGCACTGCCACTAGGCTCGTCACTGCTCACCTTAGCAGGTGGTAGTACCGATGTCTTGGTCAGGCGGGAGGAGTCTTACAGAGAATTATCGGAAATGGAAGCTATTGGGTTCAATTCCCGATTCTATCAAGTATCTTCCCGGAATGGAAATTTTCTTGATGGACCCTAGTTGTTGGCGGAATATTCGAAATGTATCTGGTTACGTTCTTTTGAAGGAAAGCTATGTCTGCAAATTGAACCAGTCCGTTTCTTTTTGTTAACTGGTTTTGTTATGGATCAAAATATTAATTATCTTTTAGATAAATCGTTCAGCTCACACCTTTGTGGGGGTATGAGGTGGGACCGTCATCATCATCAACAGAAATTTGTAAAAATTATAAAAATTGGAGAAATTTTAGAAATTTGAAAACTTGAAAATTTGTAAAAAAATGAAAAATTTTGGAAATGTTAAATTTTAGTTGTCAAATTTCAAGATTTAAATTTCATATATGTAATTTGAAAATGAAATCTATAATAATTATAAAGATAATTTGAAGTTTGAAATTTAATGCAAAAAAATAGAAAACATAAACTGAAAATTGAAATTCGAAGTACTAAAAATTAAAAATCATCAAAAATCTGGAATTAATCGAGGAAGGAAAATCTAAAATCAAATTTTGATTCGAGATGTTTAATTTGATTTTTTCTCTCTTTGAAAATCGAAAATATCTACATCGAGTATCGTTTTTCAAGAATCGACGATCGAAAATGAAGTGTCGGACATTAAAAATCTTAAATCTTATACGGAAAAATAAAAAATGAAAGACGGTAAACGATAAACGATGATCGGTCAACGAAAAACGAACATTTCAAATGTCAAATTTCAATATCCAAAATTCAAATTTTTAATTTCCAATTTAAAATTTGAAATTGGACTTTTGAAAACGACAAGGAAATAGGAACCAGAAAATAGAAAACAGAAAACACAATTCTTTAACCTGAAAATCGAAAACCGATAACTGTGGACTAAAATCAGAAATCGTCAAAAATTAGGAATTAATCGAGAATCTAAAATCAACAATTTTTGATCCTCGAATTTTAATTTCATATTTTCCTTTTTTTTTTGAAAATCGAGAATATCTACATCTAAGATCAGAAATGGTGAATCGAAAAACTTAAACCGAAAATCCGAAATTAAAAAATGAATTGATAACGAAATCAATAATCGAAAATCCGAAATGGAGCACCGAACATTAAAAATCTAAAATCTTGAACCGAAAAATAAGAAATGAAAAACGAAAAACGGAAAATGAAGAACTAAAACGCAATACCAAAAAAACCGATAAATGAAAATCGGATTTTATTTAAATCTAAAATCGAATGACCAAAATCGATACACGAAAATCGAAAACGGGAAATCGAAAATCGTAAATCAAACATCGAAATTGAAAATAAAACATAGAATTTGTCAAGGAAAAGCGAATACTGAAAATTTAAAATTGAATATCGAAAATCGGAAGTCGTGTATTGGTTAATTCAGACTTTCCGTGGTGATATTGGAATAGATTTTAACAATTTGTAGGTACATAGCGTAGTGTGACCGTAATAAACATTTGACCAGAGGTTTATGAAGTGATACACCAAAATTTATTTGATAATTGATTGCAGGTTGCAGGTATAGCGTAATTGGTAAATCGATTGCTTTGTAGGCAGCTAAACCCTCTATAATCAAACATTTAAAAAAAGTAGTGGTTTCCGGACGAAACCGATTCATGATCGCGCGAACACGGGCATTTTGGAGGTTCACTCTTGAGACTGCGTTTGTGAATTTAAACTAAACCGTTCACTTAGTCACCGAGGTGTTATCCTGTTTACAAGATCGTGCGTAGATGATCGCGAACGAATCGAGCGTTTATATGTCGACGTTTTTTTCGCGTGTGCTAATGTGTATGTAACTTCGCGTGGATGCATTCTTTTTATAAGCGTGTGGCCATTCGCATGTTCGCGTGTTCTTCAATGATCGCGCGTGGACGTCTTGTCTAGTTTTTATTTCTATTGGTCCTACTGAAGGCACGAATTTGGGCTGTTAGGATCACGGGCAGAGACTTCCGGACGTGACCGATTCATGATTGCGCGAGCGGTGGGTTGATGCTTGAGGCCGCGTTAGTAAATTTTTAGGTACAAATGTTCACTTAATTACCGGGGTGTTGGAATATTGACGAGATCGCGGGCGTTAGAATTTGTGACCACAAACCTTTCGCGAAGGCCACGTTTGTACGTTTGCAATGAGAGATTGTGAGAGTATATGAGAGAATAAGCAATTTGTGTTGATGAGTGTTAGCATGGATCAAATTTAAAATATAGCAATGAAAGAAGGGTGCCTCCAGTACTTGACCCTAAATACTTTTAGATAAAGTAATAATTTTTGTTTTTTCAATATTTTGAAAAAATAAAAAGGCATGTAACACCTTAAACTACCATCAAGAATGCAGTTTCCCGCAAACTCTTGCTAGTTTTATTTATTCGAACAATAATTTTATTAACCTGATTGCGGCTGAGTTAAGCTTGAAAATTAACTCCAGGGCGACATAAAAAAGCTAAACGCTCAAGAACTCTACGAAAAGCGTAACCAATTGCTAAATGCCCTTCCGCAAATCAATGATCGACATAATCAGTTTGAATCATTCGACATGCCAATATATATCGCCCACACGCGTACGCTTACCAGGTAACCGCCGGGTCCGAAGGTCCAAGTGGTTAAGAAAATAAAATAAATGGACTAACAGTTTCAAACCAAGCGGTCATAATTTGACGCTGCACAACACGGCACACAGCCACACACACATACACACTCGCGAATCAATGGCGACGCCTCCGCAGCTATTTCAAAGATTGATCCGCATCGGGCGGTGGAAGATTGGAGAAGAAAATCTCCGGGTCACGCTTCTTCCCATTAGATCCGAACGCTCTCGATCGAAGCAAACGATCCAATTTCCGATCCCCGCTCGGGGCGCGGAGTGTGCTAGCAAAACAATAAAGTGTCGATTTTGCGCGCTAATCGGGCAAACAGCCTACTTGTTGGTGTAGGTATGCGCCGTTTAACCACTGAAAATCACGCTCATAAGCTTATGGCCGATTCTTGGAAGAAAAAGAAAAAGAAAGATAACAAATCCGCTAAATCAAGGTTTCTATCTAGTAAGATTCTGCACGCCCCTGCCAAGAGGGCCAGCAACAAATTAAGTCGTTCGAATTGGCATGTTTCGCCAATCTCAGTGTCGTCTTGGATGAAGAAAGAAATACGCAAGGGGTTAAGGGTGGGGAAAGTGAAAGTCAGTTTTTGACCCCTGCCGGTATTTTTTTCGCGATCATGTTTAAATTTTCGACCAGCAGAGCAAAGCAAAACAAAATCAGTGTATACGGCCATGCGCAGATAGGCCGCTAGCCGGGATCGACCGCGCCGGTTGCATACACTCACTCTTACACTGATTGAATCTTGCTGGAGGTGCACGATCGTTCAGATGTTTGGAATTACACAACCTGAAACAGTAAAGAGTCGAGTCGAGTGCGGTGCGGGTCGAGTCGACCGCGGGGTCCCTATGACAACAGGCGGGGGTGAAACAGTTTGGCTTTATGCACACCTGGACTTTCTTGGCCTGCTGCGCGAGATAAACATAGACATTATACAGACGTAACGCGCAGCTAGCTAGGTATGCTGTTTTGGCGAGGGTTGTGGGCAGTGTTTCTTTAAAAATGCCTTGCAGTCAATGTGTCAGTACGTGTGTGTCTCTACTGCGATCAGTTGTTGGAAGAGGGTTACCCACTCATGTATACATGCTTGCTACCGTTTTGATCGTTGTTCATTAGTTCTGTAAGCCCTGCTCGGGAGACGTATGAGCCTGAGTACTCACTTATGTGTACATGCAGCAGGCATACTAAATTGTTCATTATTATTTGTACCACAAAGTGGTGTTTTGCCAGCAACAATTGGACAGCGTTTTATTTGCGTAAGAGGATAAAATTATAGCTTTGAGAGGTACTTGCTTCGAAATGAAGTTAATAATCAGAAAAAATTGCGTTCGCCATGTAAAATGATGCAAGTGAGATTTTTGAGCATTATTGAAAATAGAAAATGATTTTCAAAAAAAACTTTATTGAAAACGGTGCGTATCGTTGACGAGAGATACATGCATCTACGGCTCAAAAAAATAACTTTTGTGTATTTCGTTCGAAGAAATCTATGTAAAACTTTGGATCGGAAGATTTTTTAACTAACAGTATACAAGCTTAGGAATACGACAAAATTAAAAAAAAAATAGAAAAAATTCGATGTTGTGGTATTTGCTTATTCATTTCATTTATTTTATTCATTTCGTTCATTTGATTCATTTTATTCTTTTTTCAATTTTATTCATTTTATTTTACTCATTATATTAATTTTGCTCATTTTACTCCTTTAATTCATTAAATTCATTTTATTTATTGCGTTCATTTTTTTATTAAATTCAGTTTATTCGTTTGATTTATTCTATTAAACTGGTTAAATTAATTTATTTTATTCGTTTTATTCCTTTTATTCATTATATTCATTGTATTCATTGCAATCCCTTCATTAATTTTATTAATTTTATTCGTTTTACTCATTTCATTCACTTCATTCATGTTATTCATTCTATCTGTATTTTTCTTTTGACTCATTTTATTCAGTTCATTCATTGTATTCATTGCATCCATTGTATCCACTTCATTCGTTTAATTCATTTTATTGATTTTTATTATTTTATTAATTTCTTTACTTTCTTTAATTACTCGTTTTTTTCTCAATTTTTTCATTACAACTACCTTCATTCATTGTATTCTTTGTGTTCATATTATTCATTGTATTCGCTTTATTCATTTTATTCATTTTGTTCATTTAATTGATTATATTCATTTCACTTAATTTATTCACGTTATTCGTTTTATTAACTTTATTCATTCTATTAAATTAAACAATTTTTTGTAATTCATTCCTTTTGTTCATTCTAGTCATTGAAATCATTGTATTCCTTGTGTTCACTTCATATGTTTTATTAATTTAATTCATAATCTTCACCTTATTAATTGTATTCATTTTGTTCATATATTACTCGTTTTATTCGCATTCATTCTTTTTTATTCATTTTACTTATTTTACTCATTTTATTAATTTTATTCTTCTTTATTCATTGTTATCATTTAACATGAAATTTCGCGCGGAATTTTATTTCGTGGAATTTCAGGTGAAATTTGACGCAGAATTTCATGTGAGATTTCAAGCGGAATTTTACATAAAACATCACATGAAATGAACTTTACATGAAATCAAATGCGAAATTTCACATAAAAATTCACGCGGAACTTTACGTCAAATTTCACACGAAATTTCAAGCGGAATTTCACGTGAAATTTCACGCGGAATGGTGCGTGATATATTTCGTAAAATTTCATGCGAAATTTCACGCGGAATATCACGTGAAATGTCACGAGAGGAATATCACGCGAAATTTTAAGTGATATTTTACACGACATTTAACGCGCATTTCCACATGAAATTTCGCGAAGAGTTCCACGCGAAATTTCACGCAGAATTTCACTAAGAACTTCACGCGGAATTTCATGCAGAATTTCAAGCAAAATTTTACGTGAAGTTTCAAGTGGAAATTCACGTGTAATTTCACGTAGAATTTCATGCCAAATTTTACGAGAAATTACTCATTACTCATTGTTCATTATTCATTACTCATCACTCATTACTGTTATTGGTTATGGAAATCTAAACACCTTCACGCTGAATTTCACGTGAAATTTTAGGCAGTTTCACACGAAATTTAACGCGGAAGTTCAAGTGAAATTTCAGTTGGAATTTAACGTAAAATTTCACGAGCAATTTCACGCGGAATTTCATGTGAAATTTCACGTGACGTTTTATGTGAAATTTCACGCGAAATGTAATGTGCACTTTCACGAGGAATTTCACGTGATAGTCCACGCTAAACTCTACGTGAAATTTCACGCGGAATTTCAGGCAGAATATCATGTAAAATTTCACGCGGAATATCACTTGAAATTTCACGGAGAATATCACGAGAAACTTCACGCGGAATTTCACGTGAAACTTTAGGCAGAGATTCACATGAAATTTCAGGCAGGATTTCAAGCGAAATTTCACGCGGAATTTTACGTGGAACTTCAAGAGAATTTCCACACGGGATTTCACGTGAAATTTCATGAGGAATTTCACGTGAAATTCCAGGCGGAACTTCAGGTGAAATTTGATGTGAAATTCAACCGGGAATTTCATGCGGAACATTGCGTGAAATTGCATGAGAAATTTCACGGGGAATATCACGTGAGATCTCACGCGGAATTTCAATTGATATTAACCACAGCGTTTCATGCAAAATTCACGTATAATTGTGCGTGCGATTTTACACGGGATTTCACATAAAATTTCAGGCGGAATTTTACGTGAAATGAACGTCACAGGAAATTAAACGCAAAATTTCACATGAAATTTCAAGTGGAATTTCACGAGGGAGTTTATGTGAAAGTTCATGCGTAATTTCACGCGGAATTTCACGTGGAATTGCAAGAGGAATTTCATTTTGAACGTCACGCGGAATTTTGTGCAGAATTTCACGTGAAGTTTCAAGCAGAATTTCATGTGCAATTTGACGTGAAATTTAAAACGGGATTTCACGTGAAAGTTTAGGTAGAGTTTCACACGAAATTTCATGCGGAATTTCAAGTGAAATTTCACGTGGAATTTCATGTGAAATTTCATGTCAATTTTCAAGTAAAATTTTACGCGAGATTTCACGTGAAATTTTACGCGTGATTTCAGTTGGAATTTTACGTGGATTTTCACGCGGAATTAAATGCGCATTTTCACAGGAAATTAGTCGTGAAATTTCATACGGAACTACACTAAGAATTTTACGCGGAATTTGTTTTTTTTTTTAAATAGCCCGCCTCTTACCCCCACACCAAAAAGCTCACAAACGGAGCCCCCTGGTAGTAGACACATCAGTTCTCAGCGTACAAAAAAAAGGTCAGCACAACAAAACAAAGTTACGAATCGCGGATACGCTGAGAACAAAAAAAAACAATTCGAGACCGACAAAACACAAAATTTGACAAGAAGCTACGGCGAGTACCCAGCGGAAAAGAATCCTTTTAAGGGTCCCATCGTAGCTTTGCAGGAAGCTCATAATAATTTAAATTTATTTATTACTTATTGCTATAAAAAATGCATTTATCAATTGTTTTTATTTAAAAAATGTTAACCAATTATAGCTAAAGGAATAAGCTCGATTGGTGGTGAACGAAGTTTATATTAAAAATTCTCCTATTTTATTTTTTAAAATTAGTTTCAATTTTGCTTGGAAACGAGTGCGACATGTTATTTGCTTTAAATCCGTAGGAAGCTGGTTGAATAACTTAGGTCCGATGAAAGAAATGCGTCTTTGACCAAGGTTCGTGGATACTCTGGAGTATAATAAATGATTGGCTTGTCTAGTGCTGTGAGCTCGAATGCCTGTTGTAAATTCTAGATTATTATGAGCAATAGTATGATGCAAAGCATTGTGGATGTACATTATTGTTTGGTAGTTAGTCAACCCAAGCAAAGGTAAAATGTTATGGGCATTATTATTGTATAACAAAATAGTAGGGTACATAAATGGTTTTTTATAAATAATTTTAAGACATCTGTTTTGAACGCACGGCCCCACACAGATACAAGGTAGTTCAGCAATGAGTGGATGTGCGCATAATAAAATTTTAGAAGTACATGCTGCGGAACAAAAGAGCATACTTTACGCATAGCCCCACATAACGATGCAACTTTCCTCTCTATAGATGTTATATGCTCAATCCAGGAGAGTGTGGGGTCTAAGTGAAGTCCTAAATATTTGAAGCAGTTAGTTTCCTGAATTACAGACTGTCCCATTCTTGGGTCTGGATGCACGCCTATAGCTCTTCTAGATGAACGAAACAGCATATATTTAGTTTTTGATAGGTTCAAGGAAAGAAGGTTTTCGTTGAAATACGTCGTTAGTGTTTTTAAATCCGATTCAATGTCGCGTACAATATCCAGGCAGTTGTTGTTCGGGTAGAACAACGCGGTGTCATCCGCGAATAGAAGAGGAGTCCCTTTTAACCCGAGTCTACCTAGGTCATTGATATACAATAAAAATAACAGTGGCCCAATATTACTGCCTTGGGGCACTCCTATTTCTATTGGTCTATAAGAGCTACACGAGTCTCCAATAGATACGAATTGGTTCCTATGCGACAGATAGCTACGAATAATATGATTTGCCAATCCCCTGATACCATAGCATTCTAACTTCTTAAGCAGGATTGAGTGATCCAGAGTATCGAATGCTTTTTTTAGGTCCAGAAAAAGGGCACCAACAATTCTTTTGCTATCAATTTGACTAATGATGGAGTCAATTAGTTCGGTCATTGCAATTAAAGTGCTGCAGCCCTGTCTGAACCCATACTGGTAGTTGTAAATTATGTTGTGTTTGTTCAAAAACTCGAGTAGTCGAGTGATGAGCAATTTCTCCAGAATTTTATTGAAAACGCACAATGTTGAAATTGGTCTATAGTTGGAAGGTTGGTTTGGATCACCAGCTTTGAAAATTGGAATTACTCGGGCTATTTTTAAACAGTCTGGGTACCTGCCGGTTTGAATTATTAAATTAAAAGCTTTGGTTAGGATATTTGCAAAAGTGGTACAGTTACTCTTAAGAACACTAGCGGGGATCTTATCAGGACCACAACTGTTATTTTTTTCGAGGCCTTTAATCAAAAGGATCACTTCGTTTATGGTTGCAGGACGCAAGAAGATTGTTTCTTGGACGTGTTGTATATTTGTAATAGGATTTGAGTTGGGACTCGTGGGAATATTGTCAGACAAATTTTTGCCAATACTAGAGAAATATTCGTTGAAAACATTACATACTTCTTTAGTCTCAGTGACTCTGATATCATTGGAAATTAGGCTGATGGGAACATCCGACTTTGAACGACCAAAAATGGTATTAATATTTTTCCAAAGTTTTGAATGAGTTGTGTTGGATAGAATGTTTTCAAAGTAGGCCTTTTTGCACCGCTTTTTCATTACATTTACTTTTTTAGTTATGTGTTGCAGAAGAGCTTTGAGGTTTTCATCATTGGGGTTATTTTTTATAATTTGACTCGGACTTTCACGTGAGGATTCAAGTAGAATTTCACGTTTAATTTGACGTGAAATTCCACGTGAAACTTTAGGCAGGGTTTCACACGAAATTTCACGCGTAATTTTACGTGCAATTTCACGAGGAATTTTATGCGAAATTTCACAAGAAATTTCATGTGGAATTTCAAATGCAATTTCACGCAGAATTTCAGTTGGAATTTTACGTAGAATTGTGGGCAAAATTTCACGCGGAATTTCATGTGAAGTTTCACGCGAAATTTAATGCGCGATATCCCGCAGAATTTCACGTGAAATGTCACGGAGACTATGAACGTGGAATTTTATGTGTAATTTGATGTGAAATTTTACGTGAAACTTTAGGCAGAGTTTCACACAAAATTTCACGTGGAATTTCACGTGAAATTTCATGCGAAATTTCACAAGAAATTTCACGTGCAATTTCATGCGGGATTTCCTCACGCGGAATTTCAGTTGGAACTTTACGTAGAATTTCGTGCAAAATTTCACGTGAAATTTCATATGAAGTTTCACGCGAAATTTAATGCGCAATGTCACGCGAAATTTAATGCGCAATGTCACGCGGAAATTCTACGGAAAATGTGACGGAAAATGCGACGTGAAATTTCAAATGGAATTTCATGCGAAATATCACTGAAATTTCACGTGATATTTTACACGCAATTTAATGTGAAATTTCACGCGAAATTATACGTGAGATCCGCGCAAAATTTCACGAGATTTCACGCGGATTTTACGTCAAATTTTACGTGAAATTTCACGAAAAATTGGAAATTATTCGCGAATCTTCACGCGAAATTGCATACGGAACATTACGTGAAATTTCTTTTTAATTTCCACGCAGAATTTCAGGCAGAATTTCATTCGGAATTTCTCGCAGAATTTTTCTCGGATTTTAACGTGAAATTTCAAGCGGAAATTCACGTGAAATTTCACGCGTGACTTCACGTGAAACTACTCATTACTAATTGCTCATTATTCATTATTCATTACTCATTACTCATTACTCATTACTCATTACTCATCACTCATTACTCATTACTCATTACTCATTACTCATCACTCATTACTCATTACTCATTACTCATTACTCATTACTCATTACTCATTACTCATTACTCATTACTCATTACTCATTACTCATTACTCATTACTCATTACTCATTACTCATTACTCATTACTCATTACTCATTACTCATTACTCATTACTCATTACTCATTACTCATTACTCATTACTCATTACTCATTACTCATTACTCATTACTCATTACTCATTACTCATTACTCATTACTCATTACTCATTACTCATTACTCATTACTCATTACTCATTACTCATAACTCATTACTCATTACTCATTACTCATTACTCATTACTCATTACTCATTACTCATTACTCATTACTCATTACTCATTACTCATTACTCATTACTCATTACTCATTACTCATTACTCATTACTCATTACTCATTACTCATTACTCATTACTCATTACTCATTACTCATTACTCATTACTCATTACTCATTACTCATTACTCATTACTCATTACTCATTACTCATTACTCATTACTCATTACTCATTACTCATTACTCATTACTCATTACTCATTACTCATTACTCATTACTCATTACTCATTACTCATTACTCATTACTCATTACTCATTACTCATTACTCATTACTCATTACTCATTACTCATTACTCATTACTCATTACTCATTACTCATTACTCATTACTCATTACTCATTACTCATTACTCATTACTCATTACTCATTACTCATTACTCATTACTCATTACTCATTACTCATTACTCATTACTCATTACTCATTACTCATTACTCATTACTCATTACTCATTACTCATTACTCATTACTCATTAGTATTATTGATTATGGAAATCTAATTCAAGCGGAATTTCACGTCAATTTTTTTATTTCAAGTGAAATTTCATGTAAAATTTTACGCGGAGTTTAATACGAAATTTCACGCGAAATTTAAAGTGGAATTCCAAATTAAATTTCATACGGGATTTCAAGTTAAATTTCACGGGGAATTTCAGTCGCAATTTCACGCATAATTTCACGAGGAATTTCACGCGAAATATCAGACAGAATTTTACGTAAAGTTTCATACGGAATATCACGTGAAATTTCACGGGAAATATCACGAGAAATTTCACGCAGAATTTCACGTGAAACTTTAGGCAGAATTTCACATAAAGTTTCAGGCGGGATCTCATGGAAATTTTACACGAAATTTCATGTGGAACTTCAAGAGAATTTTCACGCGGTAATTCACGTGCAATTCCATGAGAAATTTCACGTAAAAATTCCAGGCAGAACTTCATACGAAATTCGACGTAAAATTTCATGCAGAATTTCAAGCGGAATTTCACGTGAAATCTCATGCGGAATATCAGGTGAAATTTCACGGGAAATTTCACGTGATATTTTACACAGCATTGCATGCGAATTTCCACGAAATTTCACATAAAATTTCAAATGGAATTTCAAGGGAAATGAACTTCACAGGAAACTAAACGCGGAATTTGACATGAAATTTCACGCAACATTTACCTGAAATTGCATGTGGAATGTTACGCGGCATATAACGTGAAATTTCACACGGGATTTCACTTTGAACTTCACGCGAAATTTTGTGCAGAATTTCTATCGAAATTTCACTTAAAGTTTCAAGCAGAATTTCACGTGTAATTTCACGTTAAATTTCACTTGGAATTTCAAGCGGAAATTTCACGCGGGATTTCACGTGAAATTTCGCGCGGAATTTAAGTTGGAGTTTTACGTGGAATTTCACGCAGGATTTCGCGTGGAATTTGACGTGAAATTTTACGTTGATCTATACGTGAAATTCCACCAGGGATTTCTGTTTCAAGCAGAAGTTTACGTGCGATTTCACTCGAAATTTCAAGCGAAATTTCAATTTCACGTGGAATTTCAAATGAAATTTTACGAGGTATTTCACGTGGAATTTCAGTTGTAATTTTACGGGGAATTTCTCGTGGAATTTCACGTGAAATTTCACGTTGCTTTTAACGACAAATTCCACGCAGAATTTCACGTGTAATTTCACGTGAAATTTCACGCGGAATTTCACTTAAAACTTTAGGCAGAGTTTCACACGAAATTTCACGCGGAATTTAATGCCAAATTTCATACGAAATTTCACGTGGAATTTCAAGCAAAATTTCACGTGAAATTTTACGCGTTATTTCAGTCGGAATTTTACGTGGATTTTCACGCGAAATTTTTAGTTTACGTGAAGTTTCCCGCAGAATTTAATGTGCAATTTCACGCGGTATTTCACGGGAAATTTGACGCGAAATTTTATGCGAAGTTTCACTAGGAATTCTACGCGGAATTTAACTCGGACTTTCAGGTAAAGTTTTAAGTAGAATTGCACATGTAATTTAGCGTGAAATTTCACGAGGAGTTTCATATGAAACTTTAGGCAGAGTTTCACACAAAATTTTACGCAGGATTTCAAGTGCAATTTCACGTGGAATTTCATGCGTAATTTCACAAGAAATTTTACGAGGAATTTCAAGTACAATTTCACGCGAAACCTCTTGATGCTGAATTTCAGTTGAAATTTCACGTAGAATTTCATGTGAAGTCTTACGCGAAATTTAATGCGCAATATCACGTGGAATTTCGTTTGAAATCACACGTGGAATTCAACGGTTAATTTGACGTGAAATTTCAAGTGAAATTTCATGGGAAATATCACGAAAATTTCACATGATATTTTACACGCAATTTCATATGAATTTCACGTAAAATTTTACGCAAAATCTTACGCAGAATTTCACGGGGATTTCACGTAAAATTTCACGCGGAAATTTACGTGAAATTTCACGCAAAATTGGAAATTAAGCGCGGAATTTTGACGCGAAATTGCATGCGGAGCTACGCAAAATTTCACGTCGAATTTCTTGCGGATTTCTTCATTTTCTTATCTCTAATACTTTATCCAAATGTCTTAGCCTAATTTCCCCATTTTTTGATTGAATCATTCTGATTGATAAAATTCCGAATCAAATTGGAATCAACCAATGCGGATTACGATGTGAATGAAACAATAACCGATTCGATCGATCAGCGCGAAGCGGCGATTTGATGAGCCAACTTAATCGGACGGCTTAGTGTCAGTATTCGCGCTATTCCGTGGGTAAGAACTTGACAAGCGTGGACCCGCTCCGTCTCCGGTTTGTTCCGAACCATTCTGAATGAAGGGGATTAAAATGACATGCCTGTGATGGTGGCCGCCGGCCTGGTGTACGTACACTGTTACACAAACCTACAACGTAGCCGTTCTGGAGCCGACCGGGGACCTACTACCAAAGATGGCAATGCTCGCAGCTTAGGCCAAAATCCGGGTCCCGGTCGCGCTTGTTTATCAGGGGATGATGACGCACATTAATTCTAGCGGCGGAGACTTGCGGAAACACCTGGCCGGGATAATTTTGCGTATTTACATTCGCCCAGAGCCACTCCGTCTCGTTCGGTTGGAAGAACGAAACCGGTTCGGTGGGTTTTGACTGTTGAAGAGTTGAGAGAAATTGAGGTAGTTTCACGGGGGATAGGATTTGAACTGATGGATGCCAAATCAATCAGGCGATTAGTTAGTGACGGGCTTCGCGGAAAGGTCATTGTGTTTGCGCCAATTTGATGGATGATTCATCCGAGCTCGGTGTTTTCTAGTGAGAAATCAGTTTGTTCATTTTATTGTCTTACATGCATAATTAAAGCATCATTAAGACCACGGTTGGAATTGTTCCAATTCCCACAGACCTAAAAACGAGCGACATGCCTGTACGAAACAAAAACTTACGCTTTGTCTCGAATTCATTGAAACGCATCGGACAGTAGTTTAGTGGGCTAACAACCGCATCGGCTAAGCAGTCCCCCTCGGTGAACGATGGCCGTTTTCGGGTCTGTAATTTTGACGAAAACTAATTTTCTCATCATACTAACTAGAGTTAATCGTGTTTGAAGGCCGTTGACTGAATGAGGCTACAGGCCCTGTACATCACCGTGGTATTTGCTTTTTACGCGTTCGATGGTTGTCGAACCTTAATAAATAGTAGAAAAAACACGTGAACTGTCGTCATACGAGTGTCTGAGAGTACACAATTATGTGCGGGGTCGGTTGTGGTCTAACTTTCTCATCGCTGTTTTGCGCTGAATTTGCGCCGGTCCTAGGTACTGAATAAAAACGGCGGAATGATGGTCCAATCCAATCAATCAACACGCGCGAAAGTCGGTAGAATTTGACAGCACTCTGCGCGATTGATGATTGACAGCACAGCCTCTGCCGTAGGGGGGCTAATAATCGGTTGTTGAAGCGCGCACTCGCATTGTTCGGTATTCGGTTGCTTCGATGGCTCGAGCTGCTGTTGCTGTTGCTGGGACTGCTTCGCTAATCACAGCTGCCAGCGCGACCGTTCGTTGATAGATTAATCAGTGGGGCATCTTTTGGCGGTTGCTGTGTTTGTTGTTACTGCCACTATGGCGGCGGTACGCGTGAGTTGCAAACCCGAAAATTCCACAATTATTCGGTGCCTTAAAGGTTGTTTGACACAAATTGTATAGGTAAGAGGAAGAGTTATAATTTTCAGGATGAAAAGTAAAGAGAAAATAAACATTACTATTAGGATAAAAAAATTAAATAAAAAATTACTTGAAGTGGGAGTATATTGGGTAACATAGCTTAAAACAATGGACTTCCCTAATTCAGTTAATCTGACTGTGGTTAGGTAAAAACAAATCTCCGATCAT
The DNA here is from genome assembly GCF_030247195.1 of Topomyia yanbarensis. NCBI lineage: Eukaryota > Metazoa > Arthropoda > Insecta > Diptera > Culicidae > Topomyia > Topomyia yanbarensis. Next base: position 42,697,040 of record NC_080672.1, on the reverse strand, counting down.
CCATATTCATTAAACTTTGGCACGCGGAAGAATAATGATTTCCTGCCCGAGGACCATTTAAACTTCAACCCAGTGCGTCTGAAAAGTCATCACCTCTCTTGCTTCGATTATTATTTCAGTTACTTTTCACGATATCCACTATCCACCCAGCCTCATTATGACCCTCTCGAACCGTAGACAAGTGTTTCATCTTATGGGTGAAGTTTTCAGATCGTTAGCTCTTCTTAATTTCAATCGCCGCAATGGTAAGTTTAATGTTCCCCCTCACCTCCTTCACCTCCCCGTCGTCCTATTACTACTTCACCGATTCCGCCACACTGGCACTATTAATCGATCTGATCATTAGAGCGGTGATGTACGCGGCAACTACTTCGCAGCTGCTGGGGCTCGTTGGGCATCTCCGCGTACATTAGTTTAATTGCAGTGTAAACATTTCGCTCCAGGGCAGGGAGCGAGCGCGAACGATGCGTCGGAGGTAGTAGTTGGGTTGAAAAAAAAAAAAACATTAGCAATTTGTAGTACTCGAATTACGAGGTGTTGGAACAGGTATCATCCTCGTGTAGAACAAGTCGAAGAACAACGAACCGGTATCCGATTGTGTTTGTGGAAGCGGAACAACAAGAGTGCAGACATCAAGACAACCAACTCCCCCAGCTCGACATGAAATAAAGTGGATTGTAAACACATAAACGATAAAATAAGTTTGATAAATAGTCGCTTTCTCATAATTTGAGCTGTCTTGATGGGTGATGGTGGCATAACATTGCGTGACTACGACCTTTCTTGGGAGCAGCCATCGGCGCGGCGGCGTCGGTACTTTTTCGCGCAGGCCGATGCGGTGAAAGGTTTGCGTTGCGTTTTAACTCCCCATTATCCATGGGTTGCGAAAATGTTCGATGTGATGTTTAGTTTTTTTTGCGTTTGCAAGATTCCACCAACCTAACTAGTGTTTATTACCACCCTCAGCATCGGTTAAGTGTATGTACGCGGGATATGCTATTAATTTTTGTAGTTGCGTCAAATTATTTCGGTTTGTATGCATGCTGTTAACTGGTCATCTCCCGCTTGCATCCGTGTCCAATTGCTGTGACTTATCCTAGCAGCAGAAGTAAAAGTTGCGTTGCCTTCATGGTAGCAATATACTGCTAAAATGAATTGTCATACTAATATACGCTACGGAGGTGTTTTTCGTCTATACATCTATAGCACTAAGTAAAAACGAAAATGCTATAACATAAAAAAGCTTCGTGCTGAGCAATTATACCGTTTTTATTTAAAATCCCTGAATGCAACTTTTCCTATAGATCACAGTAAGCTACGCTGGAAAATGAACGGAAGAAAAATATCGGGTGTCAAATTTCTTCTTTCACGTTTTCCCAGGATAATAATTACTTTCGAAACGGCGTTTTTTAGTTCAGATAAGCATTATATAGTGCAGTGCAGCGTTTTTTTCTGATGCCTTTCGGTGAAAACTGTTCTGGGACTATCATAGCGAAGCGGAAATTTGTAAATCGCAGTGAAATTTTTTATTTTGGTTCGATTCGTTAGCAATCGATAAAATATTCTGAATGCTCAAAATCTACTTTCCTTGTTTTTTTTTATAAACATTTATGTGTAACTACATCGGAAAGCACGTACCAAGTAAGTACCACAATACTCAGATTGACTCGGTTCCAGCCAGGCACAACAGTTATTCGCTAACATTACTTTCCTGGATGCGAAACATCAGCAATGCCTCTCAAAGAAAGCTATGCCAAGTCCGTTTCCGGATTCAAGTTGTTCGAGGCTCGCTGTAATGTTTTCAGAATTCATTTAAAAATTACATATTTGCGAAATGCGCATAACATCGCGCAAACCGTGAATTTGATAGTGTAGACGTGCCCTTATTCATCTCATTAGTCAGGATGTTACACTATTTTGATTGTAATTCGGCTTACAGTGATTGGATTGCCCTAAAATAGGTATCAGCAGCCTTGCTTCGTTTCTAAGAAGCAGTAACACAAAAATCTGGCTTGAAAAATGTAAACTCGCGTTGGAGCGGAACCAAAATTTGAGTACAACGCCCCCTTATTCATCCTACCATTTGACCTAATGCGTTGAATAGAGATAGCAGACTCTACTCTAGCTAATGTATTCAAATGGGTGAGATGAATACAGGAGCTAAGATGATTTAGGGCACAGTAACCCTACGTACTTAATTTTTAGTGAACGGCTCAGATGCTATAAGAGAGTGACAGTTACCCATACATATCTCTTGAATTCCCGGCCATATCGCCATGGAACTTGTTTTATAGTGTATATCAGCATCACCTTTTCTCTTTTTTTTTTTTTTCTTATTTGGCTAGAACTAAGCGAAGGGACCCGGACGTGACCGATTCATGATAGTGCGAACGCGGGCGTTTGCAGTTCACGAGAAATTTCACACAGAATTTCACGCAGAATTTCATGTGAAATTTCGCACAGAATGTCATGTGAAGATCATGCGGGATTTCATGTGAAATTTTACGCAGAGTTTAATGTAGGAGCATCACGTGAAATTTCACGTGAATTTAATACGGGATCTCACGTGAAATCTTGCACGGAACTTTACCTAAATTTTACGCCACGTTTCATGTGGAGTTTCAGAATTTGACATGGAAGGTCACGTGAAATTTGATGTGAAATTGCACGCAAAATTTCACGTGAAATTCCGCGAGAAAATTATAGGGGAGTATCATTAGAACTTCACGTCAAATCTCATGCGAAATTTCGCGTGAGATTCAACGAGGAATTTCAAGTGAAATTTCATGTGAAATTTCAAGCAGCATTTCACGCAAAATGTTACGTCCAAATTTTTTGAGGAATTTTACATTGTATTTCACGCCGGATTTCAAGAAGTTCCACGTTGAATTTCACGCGAAATGTTACGTCCAATTTCACACGGAATTTCAGGCGAAATTTAAAGTGAAATTTGAAACGTAATTTTACGTCAAATATCACGTGACATTTCAAGTGAAATTTTACGATGAATTTCACATGAAAATTCAAATGGAATTTCAAATAAAATTCCGTGTAAAATGTCTCGTAGAATTCTGTGTGAAATTTTATTTGATTCAATATGAAACTTCACATGAAATTTCATGTGAAATTCTGCGTGAAATTTGACGAAAAATTTCGCATGAAATTTCATGTGAAATTTTATGCGAAATTTGTAAATTGTAAGTGAAATTTCTCGCGCGATTTAACGTAAAATTTGACGTGTAATTTCAACCATAACTTCAAGCGGAATTTCACTTAAAATTTCAAACAGAATTTCACGTGAAATTTCACGCGGAGTTTCATGCGAAACTTGACGTAAAATTTTACGCGTAATTCTATTTGAAATTCCACGCGATAAATTCATGAAAATTCACGTGATATTCCATGATAAATTTTATATGGAATTTCGCGTGTCATTTCGCTTGATTCCGCATGAAGTTATACGCGAAGAGAGGAATTTGAAGCGGAATAATAGGTGAAATTTCACGCAGAAATTTCATGTAAAATTTTACACGGAATTCCACATGAAATTGTAAGTGAAATTTCACGCGCGATGTAACGTAAAATTTGATGTGAAATTTCACACTTAACTTCAAGCGGAATTTCATGTAAAATTTCAAACAGAATTTCACGTGAAATTCCACGCAGAATTTCATGCGAAATTCCACGAGGAATTTCAAGTGAAATTTCACGGGGAATTTCATGTGAAATTTCAAGCAGTATTTCACGCAAATTTTTTTGATGAATTTTGCATGGTATTTCACGCCGGATTTCAAGCGCAGTTCCACGTTGAATTTCACACGAAATGTTACGTCCAATTCCACACGGAATTTCACGCGCAATTTTAAGTGAAATTTCAAGCGTAATTTCACGTCAAATATTACGTGATATTTCAAGTAAAATTTTACGATGAATTTCACATGAAATTTCAAGGGGAATTTCAGGTAAAATTCCGTGTAAAATGTTTCGTAGAATTCTGTGTGAAATTTTACTTGATTCAATATGAAACTTCACATGAAATTTCATGTGAAATTCTGCGTGAAATTTGACGAAAAATTTCGCTTGAAATTTCATATGAAATTTTGCGCGAATTTCATGCGAAATTTGACGTAAAATTTCACGCGTAATTCTATTTGAAATTCCACGCGGAATTTCACGTGAAATTCCGCATGAAAATTCACCTGATATTCCGTGATAAATTTTATGTGGAATTTCGCGTGTCATCTCACTTGGTTCCGCATGAAGTTATACGTGAAGAGTGGAATTTCAAACGGAATAATAGGCGAAATTTCACGCGGAAATTTCATGTGAAATTCTGCATGAAATTTGACGAAAAAATTCGCATGAAATTTCATGTAAAATTTTACAGGGAATTCAACATGAAATTGTAAGTGAAATTTCACGCGCGATGTAACGTAAAATTTGATGTGAAATTTCACACTTGACTTCAAGCTGAATTTCATGTAAAATTTCAAACAGAATTTCACGTGAAATTCCATGCGGAATTTCATGCGAAATTCGACGTGAAATTTCACGCGTAATTATACTTTCAATTCCACACGGAATCTTGCGTGAAATTTCACGTTAAAATCCACATGAAAATTCACGTAAAATTCCGCGTGTCATTTCACTTGAAATTTCACGTAAAGAGAGGAATTTCAAGCGGAATAATGGATGAAATTTCACGCGGAATTCGGCGTGAAATTGGATGTGGAATTTCTCGTGAAATCTCGCGCGTTATTTTTCGTGAAATTTTACGCAAAATTTCACGCGGCATTTCAAATGAAATTTCACGCGGCTTTTCAAATGAAATTTCACACGGAATTTCACTTGAAATTGCACGCAGAATTTGTTGTGAAACTTCACGCGGAGCTTCACGTGAAATTTAATGCGAAATTTCACGCCGAATTTCACGTGAAATTCCGCGAGAAAATTAAAGTCACGCAGAATTTTACGTCAAATTTCACGCCGAAAATTACGCAGAATTTCACGTGAAAATTCAGCCAAATTTTACATTAAATTTCTCGTAAAATTTCGCGTGAAATTCCGCATAAAATTTGAAGTAAAATGCGGCGGGAAATTTCGCATGAAAATGTATAGTGAAAATTTAACGAGGAGTTTCAATCGGAATTTCATGTGAAATTTCAAACAACGTTTCACGTAGAATTTCACATGAAGTTTGATGTGGAATGTTATTCTTTATTTCAAGCGAAATGTCATGTGAAATTCAACACGGAATTTCAAGCGGAATTTCACGTGAAATTACATGCGGTATTTCACGTGATATTCAACACGGAATTTCTCATGAAATATCGCGCGGAATTTTACATGCAATTTTACACAAAATTTCAAATTTCCCGCAGTATTTCACGCGGAATTCCACTTTTTATTTCACGAGGAATTTTACGTGAAACTCACGCAGAATTTCACGTGGAATTTGATGTAAAATTTTACACCGAATTTCACGTGAAATTCCGAGCGAAAATTAAAGGGAAGTTTCACGCGGAATTTTACGTCAAATTTCTCATGGAATTTCACGTGAAATTAGACGTGAAGTTTCATGTGATATTCCTCGCAGGATTTTTCTCGTCAAATTTCACGTAAAATCCCGCGTGAAAGTTTACGGAAAACTCCACGTGAAATTTCGCGTAGAAAATTACGTAAAAGTTTAACGTGGCGCTTCAATCACGTGAAATTTCACGCGGAATTTCACATGAAATTTGACGTGAAATGTCACTCGGAATTTCAAACGGAATGTCATGTGAATTTCACGCAGAGTTTCAAGCGGAATTTCGCAGTGAAATTTTACATAAAATGTTGAAAGGAACTTCACGTGAAATTCCACGCGGTATTTCAGGTGAAATTTAATACGGAATTTCTCGTGAAATATCGTGCGGAATTCTACGTAAAATTTTACACGAAATTTCAAATCTCGCCTGGTATTTCATGTGAAATTACGCGCCACATTTCACTTTAAATTTCATGTGAAACTTCTATTCACGTGGAATTTGATGTAAAATCTCACGCTTAATTTCCGAAAGAAAATTAAAGGGGAGTTTCACGCAGTATTTTATGTAAATTTCACGCTGGGTTTTACATGTAATTTGGCGTGAAATTTCACGCGGAATTTCATGTGAAATTTTGTGCCGAGTTTCACGTCAAATTTCTCGTCAAACTTCATGGAAAATTCCGCGTAAACTTTGATGTGAAACTACTCGTGAATGTTCTCGTGAAAATCTACGTAATAGTTTAACGCGGAATTTCAATCGGAATTTCACGTGAAATTTCAAATAAAATTTCACACTGAATTTCACGTGGGATTTCACGTGAAATTTGACGTGCAATTTCACGCGGAATTTCAAGCGGAATGTTACATGAAGTTCAACACGGAAATTAACGCAGAATTTCAAGCGGACTTTAACGTGGAATTTTGCGCCAAATTCCACGTAAAATTGCACGCGGAATTTCACGTGAAATTTCACCCTGAATTTCACTCAAAATCAGACGTGAAATTTCAAGCAGAATTTCACAAGAAATTTCACGCGAAATTTCACGTTAAATTTCTTGTCAAATTCACGTTAAATTCCGCGTAAAATTTAATGTAAAACTCTGCGTGAAGCTTCACATGAAAATTTACGTAAAGTTCAACGCGGAATTTCAATCGGAATTTCACGTGAAATTTTTTTCGCGTGGATTTTCACGTGCAATTTGACACTTGAAGTACAACACGGAATTTCACAAGGATTTTTACACGAAATTTCTCGAGAACATTTCACGCGAAATTTCATGTAGAATTTGACGCAAAATTTAATGTAGAATTTCACGCCCAATTTCACGTGAAATTGGACGTAGAAGTTCCGGGTTTATATTTCGGCTTAGCAGTCTACGGAGGATTTTGAAGAAATAAAAACGTTTTTCTTTGCCCGACGTTTCAATGCGAATTAGCATCATCTTCAGGGAATACTATATTTAAATACATGAAAACATTTTGCATAAAAAATCGATAGATACTACATAAAGGACATGACTTACAATGATTTGTTTCGTTCCACGTTTGGTGGCTTTTTAAAGCTAATCGTCGTTTTGCAAAGGGACGGTAGTTGGTACATTGGCTGTTCAATTGGTAAAAAATTCAAATTGATTTATAGAAAATCCCAAATTTGATTGTTGCTTACTATCATGATTTGGTCCTATTTGGTGACTAATTGATAGGGTTATTATAATTGGCACATTTGCTTTGGGTTATATTGGGATCGATACATTTGACAACTGGAAGGTTGTTTTGTTTGCTGATGTGTATGTGTGTGTTTTCCAATGCTATGAAGTAGAGCTGCGTATGCTGTGTTAGTCTATTCTCCTGTTTACTGTATTTGGGGTGTTTTGTATTTCCAGAAACGGTAGTGTGGATGTATGGAAACTTCGATCTACAATAGTGGTATGAACAAGATCGATGCGCTGTTCGTGTTTGATGCAATGTTCTATGAGAGCAGTTTTCTCTCTTAGATCATTTTGTTGAACTGCTGGTTGAGTTGAACAAGTTATCAAGCTTGTTCATGTGCGATCCTTTGCAAAACGACGATTAGCTTTAAAAAGCCACTAAACCGTGAAACGAAACAAATCAGCGTAAGTCATGTCCTTTATGTTGTACCTATCGAATTGTTATGTAAATGGTTGTATGACTTTAAATATAGTATCCCCTTAAGATGATGCTAACCCGCATCGAAACGTCGGATAAGGAAAACCTTTTTCGTTCTAAAAACCCTCCGTAGACTGCTAAGCCGAAAAATAAACCCGTAACATCTACCTCACAGTCGATATCTCTTCTGACAACTATCAATCATTGGACGTAAAATTCCACGTGAAATTTCACGCAGGATTTTAATCGGAATGTCATGTGAAATTTGAGGCGGAATTTCACGAGGAATTTGACGCAGAATTTCACCGGAAATTTCACACGGAATTTGACCCGGTCTACTGTGTGAAATTTCGCAAGAAATCTCACGCGGAATATCACGTTGAGACAGTTGGCTTACCTTACTTATTACGATTAACATTCACTACCAACATGGACGTTGAAGATAGTATGGTTAATGGTGCCATATATCGAACACTGCGAAGATGATTCTGTTTAACGTATCACCCGACTTTGGATGAAATTCGAAAGTGATGTTATCGGTACTGCTTTGAGACTTAAATTTAAACCTTTGGAATATTCTAAACCAGGTTATTTGAACTTAGATTGGGTTCCTGTCAAATCATCGGTTACCGACTATTAACAGTGAATTACTGAATTTTATTAGAGCGATAGAATAGTTGCAGCTTGATAAATTTTAACGTCCCAAGATTGAATGCCAATTTCTCAGATATTTCAACTGATAATTTAAGAGCTAAAATGAAAAATCCCGCTGATAACCTACATATTCATATAAATAATCCTAAGTGTATGCTACTTCACTCCGGTTATGTCTCAGACATTACCCACTCACGTTTTTGCGATTTTAAAATAAAAAGATCAAAATAATTGTAGAAATTTGCAATTGTACCATTAACATCTTCGTTTCAATAATTACGTTCAAAGTTCACTAAATATTATTTTAAATATTTGAACATAGTCGTTAAATTGGTTCACCGCGAGTTACAAGACAAAACCACCTGCAAGTAGGGGGGGCAATTACAAATGCACTATAAAATGCATCTGAATTTATTGAATACGATGCAAATATTCCATAGATTTACGAAAGTATCCACAGGGTTGCCATAGCTTAACTCAACCAAGAACTAATCGACTCGCCCAAATCTCACTTTCGACCCACGAAGTCAGATTAATTACGATTCATGCGAGATTTCATTAAATCCCTCTATTTGATTAAGTGGTTTGTAAGCTTGGTTTCAGTTTCCGACAGATGCTGATTTTATCTTCTCCGCTAGCTAGACGATGACATGCAACAATCGTCGCATCCACTTCAATCCGCAGCGAAAGAATGAATGAATGGATCGGGCGCTGTGTGTTCTGTAACGATACACCCCCGGTGCGTGAGAATCTGGCAGATTGTCGTGCACAGATTATTTTGCCGGTTGAATTCGGCACATTTACTGGAGGATTTTCACATACGTACTTCGTACTGTTGCCGCAAGTCGCTTACCAAATTGGATAATGAGTGTTGAAAGTGGTTTTGCAGATTACGTACCTGAAATGAAAAAGAAAAATGAAAAATGTTAAATATGGTGTTTATCCCAAATTGCAAATCGTTATTTATTACTTATACTAATAGAATTTAATTACCAAGGATTTGATTCAAAATTTTTGAATTCGAATTTTCCGAAATATGTTAATTTACAATTATAAACAAGTGCAATTTTCTTTCACCAGTCAAAATAAAAGCTAATAAAAATAATTTTGTGTGCAATACCATAGCATTACCATTCATATGCCATCGACCAAAATAAATCAACCCAATCAATCCAGATGGATGCATTCGATTGCATTTTGCTTCGGTGCACACAAACACACTCTGTCTGACACCAGCAGAGCTCAGAGTATCAAAGTAAAGCCAAACATCAATTGCATCCAAATACTGCACTTCAATAACGTATTTCCGGATGTCAACTACATTCCAAATCCACTGCCAGATCCATCTAGCTACCGACTGCACCCCACCATTGAATCACCGCAAATTTCCTTCCTTCCATTCACTTAGAATGTGATGCAGGACAGAAAGGTGAAATTTTCCAACGTAGAACCGAAGTCAATAAATATATACATATGCATACCTATATGACATCAATAGCATGGTGTTACCAAAATACCGCCATGATGCTTGGCATGTGGTATTTGGACCGATTCCAACTAAGCAGGGGACGTTTTAGGGGTCAGCTGCTGATCGATCGATGTGTGAAAAGCGGAGACAGCCTGTTTTGCTGTGTCAAATTGTGTCGGGGAAGGAAAAGTGGAAAACATATCGTCTGCTTAGTGTTTATCAAGTTATGGTCACTTCCGGGTACTATATTTGCTGAGTTTAGTTCTGGAACAAACTCAAAACAGGTTCATAAACTAGTAGTTTAATGATGGTGCTTGAGTTGCGATGAAATTCGCACATAGTTAATTAAGATTGCGGTTTGATCATTATCATCTTTGCTTCCAGGGCGTTGTTTATTCCTTGAGCGAGTTAAGTTACGATGTAAACATTATCAGAAATGTGCAACGAAGATTTACATGTTTGATTACAAAATAAGACTACAATAAAATGTGAACGATGACTTTGCATTACTATTACAAAACTGTATTTTGAAAGATAAAATGGCGCATTAGAACTCAGAAGAATTGACATCTCCGAGTGAGCTGAGCAGAGGATCTACATTTAAATCGTGCCCGCTGCGCTGATGGTATGTTTCAGTTCCTTCATTTGTTCAGTGCAGCGCATTCATTCAGTTCTTTTCGGTTTAAAGTCAACTTCAATTGCAAACTGATTTTTGTTTCTACGCTAGCTCTTAACGAGATTATCAAACAAAACTGCGTCAGACATAGATTACGCAGTTCACTTATGCTCTAAAATGTAAATTATGCCATCTTCTGCCATCAGTTTGTCCTCATGTAACAAATCGTCGCTGTTGTGCTATCTTATGACAAGCGCCATTTAGCACATTTCGAGAAAAACGATTTTTAAAGTTTGATATTGAATATCTTGAAACTTATAAATGGTATAAACAATCCAAAGAAGACAATTGATGCTTCTATCTGTTTTGCATTAATCTCTCAAATATTACGAAGATCGGTTGACTATGTTGCGAGTTTTTACTAGGAATGTAAACAAAAGTCGCACTCACACGTGTCATAGGCGTGTATTGATGACAAAATTTGTATGACGTGTCATAATCGTGCATGGAAAATATTCCATAGAAAAAAATCATCACTTTTTAACTTTTATTCATATCTTTGGGTTCATATGGTCTATAAACATTCGGTGAAATGCATTTTAAAGGAAATGAGTCAGGGAATCTAGAAAAAATGGTTATTCTCGATTACAGTGTTGCCAAATATATTTTATTTCCAGTTCAAAAGTAAAACTGTGTTTTTCTCACAACTCGTATAATTTTCTTTCGAAAATGTTTATGCCATTGTGTTCCTCAGACATTTTCACACATAAAACCGTCTAAAACTTCAATATAACTTGAGCCAATCCCTAGATATAGTGATTTGAAGCAAAAAACTCACAATTTCTTATCATGTTTCTAGCTATATCTAAGTAACCAAGCAGAATTTCAAAATTCTGAAAACGCCACTTTGTAGAGATTTTTCAAACAAGTAATGTGGCATATCTAACTCAGTTTACCCCAAAATGGCGTTTGTCATAAGATAGCACAACAGCGACGAAATATATTCTTTTGTTGATGAATGTGAGTTTAATTTCTGCATGAAATTTCAGTCAACTTGTAAGTAAATAAATGAGGGATGCGTTGAAACTGAATGCTGGTTTCGGCGAATGCTCACAGAAATAGGCAACGTCGATATTGATTTGATAATTTGCCCCGCTGTGGCGCATATCGTGAGATTTGAATCCCCGGTCCAAGTGCAGTCTTGACTTTCTGACTATGTTCTAAAAATTACCCCCATCTTTTTACACATGGAGTGAAACAGAACTTTTTTATGATCTGTTACTGATACAGATTTTCAAATATTATTTGTGCCAGTTGCTAAAGAATTAGGTAGCATGCAGCTAAACTTCACAAAAACATACACTTAAATACCACTTTATCTCCCTCGGATCGTATCTGATCTTCTTTCGGATCAAAGATAATTCGATAATATTCTAAAGATTTCAAAAGAACGGACGCAGTTGTAATCAGCCGTTCATAAGTTCTCCCAGATGAGTTCAAAAGTGTGGCAACAAGTCTTATGTAAAGGACTACCACGTCTACATGCCCGCTCACCGAGTTTGGATAGAAGGTGGGGTCACCGATTCGAATTTATCGTGGGTGGATTTACTGAAGCACAGGGTTGGCTGCTTCAAGGACTCATTGCTGCAGTAAGCGAAGATTTGAAATGGCGATAACATTGGATGGGACAAAATTGTGAGTCCCCTCAAACTCAGGTGATTTTTGGTGCGACTGCTTTTCCTTATTACGTTTTGCTTCGTCCACCTGATCGGTTGTTTATGCCAGGCGTCATGCTTTGCACATATAGATGCAAGTAAATGGGCCAATGTAGCAATAAGACGCGGTGTCGTAAGTGCGTTGAGATTCATGAAGATGGCTCGTGTATTGAGACTGCTGAAAAGTGTTCCTATTGTGGGGACAGACCTCATGATACATATATTACCATAGTCCACAAACAAACACCGCCCGAAGAATCTTCTTATCATGAGAGGCCGCCAAATATAACATATCGAGGAAGACCTGACACGAAGCTGAAGCAAACAGTTTTTAGTCTTAGAAATTTGGGAATTTCAGAAACACCAAAAATTCAGTGATGTTTCAACCAGAGATTCAACTTAGCGCAGGACTGGGTGGGCCTAGATTAAACACAGTGAATTTTGTGAACTTACTCCACGATATTTTCTACAGTTTCAAAGAGATGGCTTACTGTTCATTGCCACATATCTACATTATTTGTCTTTCAGTGTAAACTGAGAAAAGGAGCCCCCTTTCTGTCCAACTGTCCAACATTAACATAGTCTGTGATGGATTTTTTTCATTTTGATTTCGACTAACTTGGTCCCAGGACTAAGATAGTGTAATATTGACGGTAAGACCAAAAATGATGATACTATTTGTGTTCCTGTGTTCCTACTCAAGAGTTTCGTTAAGCTTGTGGAAGTCGCGCTAGTGCACTGAGTGCACGCTGCTGTGAAAATCTAGCGAAATCGTCTTAGCGCACCAGCGGCTGCTCGTTTGGTGGGCCATTTGTGCGACTTCTGGAGGGTCAAGGAGATGAGATCCACTGAACTCGAGTCTTGGTTCGCAATAGCAAGTCAATGCGAAACGCACTATGCTATAGTTCTCCCAAAGAAGAGAAATTTGGATGAAAATCAATTTTTCTCCACTATGGGGAAAAAATGTAAAACCATTTTTGTACGTGAAGGGCACAAAACTAAAAATTGATTATGGAATTTGCGTTTCGATTTCTTCTCATCAGAATCCAACACTATGAGCCTAAACTATTTAGTCCTAACCCTAAGTTTGAGTCGGATTCTGATGAGACGGAGTGGCGCAAAAGTGATTTTACCTAATTTTCTTCTTTATTCTTCTGTTTCATTTTAGGGAGAACTATAGAATAGGAAATAAATTAGTGTAAACATGGGAATGGCATAGTTTTCCTAAAATATTTATTTATATTCATTTATATTCATTTATTTATCGTCTGACCTAGTTGGTCTTAATGAATTTTATACCTTATCTCTTATTTTATAGAATTGGCATTTCGACTTTGTCTCATCAGAATCCGACACTAACATAGTCACAACAAAAACACGATTTGTGTTTCAGGGCAAATCGCTAGTCTTGCGTGATACCTATCTTTAATGACTTGGTTGTCTTTTTATCCATTGAATTTTTGCAAATATTTTGTACTGAACTTTATTATTCATTTTTGCTAGATATACAAGGATTCTACCTCTTTTTCATAAAACGAGTTGCTGCATAAATGTTAAGTTAAGAAATGTGATTTACAATATTTTTTTAGTACTTGCACTTCAAAACACATATAGCAACAAAACGAGTAGTTTCTGAAGCGCTGCATAGAGACTGAGTATGGAAAAATACGAGCGCAAACATCTTGTAAGCGTAAAACTATGAGTTTTTAGCATTTTCCAAAAGATCGAGTATACGTTACGCGATTTTAAGTGTATTGTAAGACAATTATTTTAATCATACTAGAAATTAAATTTTTCCATTGTACTCCCTCTGGTCGCTTACAGCTCCAACTCTCTCTTACAGTTTGTCCGTCACAATCGACTATCGACGTACTCTTTCTGATAATCTGGTTCATCGTTTCAAAAACTACGAAAGCATCACTTTTCAGTCCGCAGCTCATGATTGCTTGCTAAACGAGAAACTTTTTCCGGTTTATCCGATCTGTTTTATCTATTTGTTTTTAGAGTTTGCTCTATCGATCGATCGAGGTGTGAAATTCTTGTCCTGAAATTTGAAGAAGAAGACGGTATTGTAGTGTAATTTCATCATCTACAGGGTGCGCCATCTGGATTTCAACTGTTCATTTTCCAACCGATTTAGACAGATAAACACAATTCTGAAACGTTATTTAGTTCCATTTTAGCTATGAGTCGATTTACTCCCAAAAGACGTGCTGTAACTGTTTGGGCCGGAGTGTGTTCCAAAACAATCATCGGTCCTTATTTTTTTTAAGAGTTTCAAAGGCACACGATACCGTTGCATTTTGGCGCACTTTGTCTGTCCACAAATGCAGAAAAAAATGTCTGGAAAACTTCTATTTCCAACAAGACCTTGCCACACTGCAGCCGCTACAATCAAGTTCTTGTAGAGCAAATTCCCAGGACGGGTTGTCCTAAAAATGGTGATTTGGAATGGCCTCCTTTTTTCCGGATTTAACGGTACCAGACTTTTTTTCTGTGGGTATAGTTTGGAATGTTTTAGGGTTACTTGAAATGTAAAGTTTATTCTGGCTAATCTAAGACCCTTGACGAACTCAAAGCTAATATACGAGCTGAAATTGCTGCGATTCAGTCCGAAATGCTGTCCAATGTCATGCAAAATGCCCGCAAAACAGCTCCTTTATGTATATCAAATGGGGGTGGTCATTTAATCGATGTTGTATTGTAAACCTTGTTTATAATAAATGGTATAAAAGATTCTAAAAAAACTTCTTTACTTGTGAAAATCAGTTGAAATATGGTGGAGTTGTTCAATGTTGAAAAAGTATACATCCAGTTGGCGCACCCTGTATGTAATCCATTTAATATTTTTTACCTCTTTCAGTATAATTGATTTAATATTTATTTATCTTTTTTTCTTTTTTGCCTTTCTCATATAAAGAAAGGCTATGCAATCACTGTAAAAATCGACTTCTTAACCGAGGCCCGGAGGGCCGAGTGTCATACACCATTCGATTCAGTTCGTCGAGATCGGCAAATGTCTGTGTGTGTATGTATGTGTGTGTGTATGTGTGTGTGTATGTGTGTGTGTGTCATTTAAACTCACACAATTTTCTCAGATATGGCTGAACCGATTTTCGCAAACTTAGTTTCATCTGAAAGGTATAACGCTCCCATAAGCTGCTATTGAATTTTTAGTTGATCCGACTTCCGGTTCCGGAGTTACGGGTTGAAGAGTGCGGTCACACAGCAAATTCCCATATAAACTGGTACCACCATGATGTTCAAATGATGTAAAACATATTAAAATTGATGTAACATTACTCTAGTTTGCGGGTCTGGATCACTAATGATCAATCAAAGCAGCTTTGACCACATTGGCCACCTATGACGGTTCATGACGCCCCCGGGGAACCCGCCAAGTTCCTAAGCTAATATCACACCCATTCCCCAACGAATTCTCTACCAATTTTTACAAACTTGATTTCAAATGAAAGATATAGTAATGCCATTGACTGCTGCTGAATTTCATTCGGTTCTGACTCTTGCTTCCGGAGTTACAGGGGTGTTAGTAAGGATACACTGGAATTTCCCATATAAATCGGTACAATCGTAATACCTCAGAGGCTAAAAACTATTGAAATGGTCACCAAATTACTTCTAATCGCAGATCTAGATCACTGATTGCCAATCAAACATTCTTTGAATATATTGTCCACTATCGACGATTCCAGAAGTCCGGAATTCCGGGCATATTCCACAATTAAAGTCGCATCGGTTGTTCGGTGATGACTGAACCGATTTTCTCAAACCAAGTCTCAAATGGAAGGCAAAATATGCAGTTGAGTATTGCGTCGCCGCCCCTCCCCCCCGCCTTGCCCTTAAACCTCCCTCCTTCATCACTCCCCTCCTCTTGGACCACCCTCACGCCCGCATTTCCTTCATCCACCCCGTATACCGAAATAAGATGAAGGATTTCTGACGCATCCTCCACTGTTCAAACCCATTCCACCAACCTTTCCAAATTAAAATCACATGAAGATAACATTGAACTCATGCTTATTAAGCTAATTAAATATTATTCTTTTGCCTTTCTTATATAGAAAGGTTAAGCAATTGCTCCAAAAACCGACTTTCTAACCGAGGCCCGGAGGGCCGAGTCTCAGATAACATTCGACTCAATTCGCCGAGATCGCAAAATATCTGTGTGTATGTATGTGTGTATGTATGTATGTATGTATGTATGTATGTATGTATGTATGTATGTATGTATGTATGTATGTATGTATGTATGTATGTATGTATGTATGTATGTATGTATGTATGTATGTATGTATGTATGTATGTATGTATGTATGTATGTATGTATGTGTGTTTCTATTGAATTTCATTTTCAACCGACATCTTGTTCCGGATTACGAGTTGAAGAGTATGGTTACGAAACAAAATTTGTTGATTTGTCCACATCGGTTTCTCGGAATTTTCTGAACCGATTTTGACAAACTTAATTTTAAATGAAATGTCCATCAGCTGCTGTTGAATTTTGTGTGGATCAGAAGTTCTGGTTCCTGAATTACAGGGTGATACGTACGATCACGCAGCAAATCCCGATTCTAACGAATCGTGCGATAAATGTAAAAAGGTGATTTTTTTCCAAAATGTAAACACAACTGTTGAATTTGTAGATCTAGGTCCCCAACAGTCATTCAAAGTCTCTTTGGCCACACTGGCCACCATCGACGGATCCTGAAGTATCCAAATTCAGAATAACGGTTATATTGGTTTCTCGAAAATGGCTAGACCGATTTGATCAACTTAGTCTCAAATGAAAGGTGTTGCGTCCCCGGAAACTGATATTAAATTCCATCTCCATCCGACTTCCGGCTCCGGAGTTACGGGTTGTGGAGTGCGATCACATAGAAAACTCCGATTCAAACCGATACCGCGATGAATGCAAAAACGTGCTCTTATATATACTTACCAAGTGTAATAAGAATGAAAGACATTTCCATAATGTTATATTGTACGAACCAGCTATTATATCATAGTTTGGAGAAATGAGAAAGGCACAATTGCACCTCTAGGTGGATTAAAACAGGTTTTTCTAAGTTGTTTTTGTCCACTTTATTTTTTGATTCTTGTTTCTGTTCAGTCAATTTGATTTTTTCTGACTTTTTTATGTTTTTTACTTGAATTTATTTATTTTTTTCATTTTTCATTGTGCTCATTTCTCCTTTTTCGCATTTCATTCAGCAAATCTAATCCTTTCATTTTCCTGCTTGATCCCTTTACTCTTCTATTATATATTTTTTGTCGATTTTAAACTATAAAAATTTCTGCGCTTATTTTCCCCACTTTTGATATGTTTTAAATTTCGGCCATTTTTCTCTTTTTATTGTAACATGTAACATTTTCACGTGTTTTGAGTTTTTATTTATTATATTTTTGTATATTTCAAAAAAAATGTGTCATTTTGGGTGTAAACTCGCTTCAGACAATAATCAACAGTGGTATCAAAATTGATTAAAAAGATTGGGGAATCTGTCACTGCTATGATTGAAGCTTCCATGTCGAAGACAATCCACTATTTTATGGTTATCATTTCCGTTGTGCAGGTTTGAAGGGCATATTCGATTTTTCATTGTTATATTATTCCGCGAAGCTTTGTTTGTTTTTACATCACACATTTGTTTTAACAAAACACATTTTTGGATGTTCTTTTATTTTTTAATGTTTGTTTCCTGTTTTTCCTTTTATCTGTGATTTTTTTTATGTCTTTTATTCATTTGTATAATTTCTTTCTCAGCTATTCTACTAAATTGTCCCTTTTAATGCCATTTGTATGATATTTGCATGTTTATTTCAGTTTCTCTTCTTTCCCTCGCATTTTGTTTCTATTGTATATATGTAATTAATTATTTATTTTATTTTTGGTCTTCTTTTCCCTTCAAGTAATCCACTTTTTCATTATTATTTATATTTATTTTGCCAGAAGGATTCTATGTTTTGACTTTCTTCTAAATTTTTCATCTCTTATTGTTCAATTTTTTGTCCTTTTGCGTTTTTATTCATTTAACTGTTTTGTTGGTGCTTTTAGTAAAATTTCTTTTATTTTATTATTTTATTTAGATTTTTCTAAATTTATTCTATTTTATCATTTGAAATTAGTTCAATTATTTTTATTTACCACCTTTGGTACTTCATATTTGTTTAACTTTTTATAATCGTTTGCATTTTATCCATATTCTTTTCTTTATTTGATTCTTTTACGCATTTTTTACATTTTGCAGTTTTCAACGCTTTTTCCCTGATTTTTTTTAATTTTTCAACAGATTTTTTACCTTCATATCCACGAATGATTTTTTTCCTATATTTTTCTCGTTTCTACTGTTTTCATAGCTTGAAACTTTTTCTTTCGATTTTTTTTCTTTGATAAACATATATTCCATTTATTTATTTTTGCCCAGCTTTCTGTTTGCAATTTTGTTCAAGGTTTTAGTTTTCTCACCTTTTATTATCATAATTTTTTTTCTTTAGATATTTATTCTAGTGAAGTTTTTTCTTTGATTTTTCTTGTCGTTCTATTTTTAACTTTCTTTCATTTGATTTTTATTTTCAGAACTAATAACTAAAAAGTTTTCATTTATTTTTTTCTGATTGATTAACCCATTACAACCCAGCTATGTTAAAACTTTTGGTTATTTATACAATGCTTCGTGAGCCCTCATATTATGCCGAATTAAGTATGTGACAAACAAAATAACCACTTCGGAACGTTTTGTTGCGAAAAAAAACTAACGCATGAAATTTCATACGCTGGGAGGATTCGGAATCAAAAAATCATTACAGTGAAAATTCGGCAAATATCCTTATATTTAACATAAAATTGAATAATATTTTCAACCTTGCGAGATCATTCATTTAGCAGCTTTTTTGAATGATTTTGACACTTCTCTCCTCTCTGCTGCCATTTCGTCTCATGATAGGTTCATTGCATCAAACCATCTTTCCCCTGAACTTTGTAATTATTTTAAGACAAAGAACATTTTCTTACGAGAATTTACATAAAAAATATTCTGGTTAGAGCCAGGCATGATTTGCCATGTATTAAGCTTTTGTTAACTTTGAATGCACTGATTCAACATTGAAATCAGCGTGAAAGTTGCAAATCCCCTTCGGGTCCTAAATAGGAAAAAAAATTGTTTCACCAATTTTTCCATTTTTTCGCACTGAGCCACATCTCTCACTTCTCATGGCCATTCGTTCGCAATCCGAAACAAGAATTAGTGATTTTTAGAAATTTAATAATCTGTGTTGTTCATATTTTGGTTTGAATTTTGTCCAACTTTGACATTCGTAAACACATTGGAATTTTATAAAAAAGATTATTGAACATACACATTATAAATTATAGAGTATTAATTAACGTTCACAGAAGACCAGAAGTTTGAAGACACCTTTGTTATATAGCAATTATGATCCAGAAAGGTGTTGTTTTTGCGTATGAAATTTCATACGCTGGGTCATAATGGGTTAACATGTTTTATGCTTGCTCTGCTTTTCTTTTTCCCATTAATTCTGTTATAAAACTTTGAAATTTCTGTCGTTTTCTCTTTTTGCTTATGTGTGTTTTTATTTCGAGTATCGATATAATTATGGTTAGGGATCGAACCCAGGCGAGCCTTTTTTCTACATTTTTTTCAATTATGATATTTCTATTTATTTTATTATTTCAAAGAAAAATTTAAGAAAAATGACATTTATGTGTCAACTTATTTTATTTTTTTTCGAGAGTTGTCCTACTGAAGCTGTACAGCTAGGATCTCGGCAGGGTTCCCCGTCAGAATCACTCACTACAATTACAGACGAGACAGGCAATGTCACCCACTAAAACACTGCTTAATGCTAGTGATATTCATTGCACGGTTCAGATATGTGCGGGTGTAGGGTCTTCACGATCGCGTGTATCATCACGAAGGGCTCAAGCGTTTGTACGTTAACCTGTTTGATCGCGTGGGCGTTTGTAAGTTGCGTGTTCTAGCGCGTAACTTCGCGTGTATAAATTCGATTTTATAGCCGTGTAAACGCGTGAACGATCGCGCGGATACCATGAATCTGGTACTAAATTTTTAGTGTACAATTCAGATACTAGAAGAGAGTTCCACTATATTACTAAAGTTCCCGGTCATGTCGCCATGGAACGTGTTGTCTAGTAAAGACGAGCGTAATTTTTTTGATTGGTCCAACTGAAGGCATGAGTCTAGGCTGCTAGAACCGAGGGTAGAGACCTCCGCACGAGACCGATTCATGATTGCGCGAGAGGTGGATTAACGCTTGATATCGTGTTTGTAAATTCATAGGTGCCAAAACGTTCACTTAATTACCGGGGTGTTTTATTGTTGTTGAGATCCGATCGCAGTGGGTGTCATCGTGTATACGCTCGTGGCTTTCGCGATAACACAAACATGAACATACAATCGCAATCATCCACTGATACTTATCTGTGGATGATTGTGATTGTATGCAGAGCTTAAAAAACTGACATCGCTGCATGAACTTGAAAGAAAACAAAATTCAATTCATGCCCGCAGCGATGAATGAAATTTTTAGTTCGTTTACATCGTCATTCGTTCTCCCGACGCAGCGCATTCAGGTACGGACATGTTTGGTTTCAGAAGCAAAGTGAATTTTATTTCTATGCTAGCTCTGAGAGGGATTATTGATCAAAAGTGCACCAAATATAGATTAAGCAGTTCACTTATGCTCGAAAATGTAGAAGATGCTAACTTCTGACTTCAAACTGTCGACATAATAACAAATGAATGCTTTTGTTAGTGAATGAATTTATATTTACTCTGCACTCAAGCATTCGATTCTGCATGAAATTTCAGTCAGTTGGAAAGTGAATGAATGAGGGAGGCGTTGAATCTGAATATCGGTTTCGGTAAATGCAAGCAGAAATAGGTAACTGATTTTGAAATTTCGTGGCACTGATTGTATGTTCCATGTTTGTGTTATCGCGAAAGCCACGAGCGTTTACACTATGACCCCCACTGCGAGCCGTGTTCACAAACATTGTCATTAAGCTGTGGAACAATGTCTGCAAATGCGGCCCACAGCAAGAGCCAATCTACACCGATTTGCCAGTAGGCCACACCAGCGTGCACAGGCTAATCGGTTGATCGTTAGTATGGGCTGGTGCAGAGTATGACAAAAACAAAACATACAAAAGGCCCTTAAGCCCTCTCGGTCACCTCGATGCACCACTATCGAGACGTAATGCAATAACCATCTTGAAGCAGTTGCCTATCAGAGGTTCTTTAGCACTGATGCACGAAATATGCTTGATGATGTTTGCAATACTGTCAAACTCATCAACCAAGGGGAGGGATTTAAATTCTCTTCTAAATTTGCAAACAAATAAACAGATTTAAAAAAAAAATCGAAACCGGCGCAGAATAATTGCAAATATCGGGGAGAATTGCCAATATGAAATCCATTTTTTTAAATTTGTAATATTTGTTGGCTTCAACGTAGTAGTACAGTTATTCTTATGTTTATTTTATGTTTATAGGGTTGCTCACGAAAATGTCAGATAACAAAGAACCAGTGGTAGTTGACGAGTTTGTATTTTCAGCTGAATTACTGAAAACTAAATGTTCTACAACTTTGCTTTGCTGAAATACTTTTTATCTACTGCTAGTAAAATGTTATATTTCCGAAATGCCTTTACACTTCATTTTGGATCATGACGGTCTACTTCTGAAAATCCGCCCTATTGACTCATTTCTGAAGGCATCAAACAAAAACTGTACTGAAGATTTAAATAAAACTAACTAAAAACTACTTAAAGGCATTGCACATTTCGACCACTGTGCGGTGGTAGCATCCTAAGCGGTTGGGTATTTTAGCTCCTGCCAAAAAATTTTGGGTTTTCATTTCCAAAGAACACCGACAATTAACAGCACTCGCTTAAATAATTTCGTTGCGCCAACAACACCCATACTCAATTCGTTGCTAACAATGTGTTTATAGTTCGTTTTTTAGCACATTTGCTACAGTCATGTATCGACCTTACTACAGGTGCTATGAAAATTTGAATTTCAGACACTTTATTAGCAACGTGGGCGTGGCATTTCGGCACAATCAAAAGCTTAACTTAGCTTTGTTGACTGCCAGTGAGTTTCCCTTGATTGATCAAAGCCTGTTGAAATTGCCTATTGAACCAGTTGTATGATACTTGGGAGTAGTACATCATACTCAACGTGCAACCTAAAGAGACTAAGATTATAGTATGATCAATAACGTAGATGGCCATGCAGGTCAATTTTGGGATGGGAAAGAATGTTAGTTCAACACTTGTTACTATTATGACCGAGGAATTCTCGGCATCATCCACAAGTGTAGCAGGATAGTATTGGTGTTAGTAGCTAGTGTTAAATCACAATATCTTGGTAGATATTGTGATTTAACTAAGTACTCACGCGCTTTATCTTTTCATTTTAGATCAAAGTTTTTAAGAGTGCGACCTCCAGTACAAATATGAATGCCGAATAGGCATTTAATAATTATTCTTCCGCGGGGCGTTACATAGCAAGTGGAATATAAAAGAGGTATTTTTCATTTATGCCATATGTTCGAAAGTCGCTTGTGAAAAATCGCTTGCGATCAATTTCCGATAATTCGAAACGACCAATTTGAACTCCGAATAGCCGGCCATCGGGAGTATTGCTTCTTATTAACACTTCAATGATTATTTTCAAAGTTCCTCGTACAAAGCAAACGTACAAAAAATATAAAAGATATCCCAAATAAATGTGAAGAAAACTGCGAAACGTTAATGACAAGTTGGCATCTCCACTCTCCCTATCAGTCACGTTTCCATAATTGGGTTAAATGCCAAATTGCAAATGACATGCGTGATAAATATAATAAACACAATGATAAGGGCTTTTGATCCATCGGCGGCCCAGAAGAAGAATGGATGGAAGAAGAGCAATACTGGCAAAGATCGACTACCGGTTCAAACTCGAAAGAGTGACGCAGAGTACTACACTGGATGATTTTGAAGAAAGAACCAGGAATGCGATTTCACTAAGTTTCAGCTTCCGGTTGCCCTCCATGTTCTGACAGAGTGAAGTTTTGGAGTGTTCAAACCTTCATGAGACCTCAAAAAGCCACTTTTGGAGGTATATGTTAATGTAGATTTGTCGGTAGACGGTTCCAGATTTGATAAAAAACTGGCTTATTTTGACACATCTACAGATTGGTTGCCACACAAAATTTTTTGTGTGTAATTCGCCAGCTTCATCTTAGGCCAAATCAAAAAACCTACTTGAAAGTTTGTTTTTTAGCATTGAACATGCTTTACTCCACTATATGAGACAGGGACTAGGTGTAAAACTAAAATCTAATAGTGTTTTCGTTTTTTCTTGATACACCGGTGTAGTGCATAGAAAAAGATAGACTGATTACACCCAAGTTTGAATAAGTGTAGCACCGACTACATCGGTGTAGTGCACTGTCAAAAACGAAAATGGCATAAAATTCGTTCCACGTCACAAAAATGTGGCATAATTTTAAACGACTGTAGCGCTGTTAATTGTTG
Organism: Topomyia yanbarensis; assembly: GCF_030247195.1. Taxonomy (NCBI): domain Eukaryota; kingdom Metazoa; phylum Arthropoda; class Insecta; order Diptera; family Culicidae; genus Topomyia; species Topomyia yanbarensis. Next base: position 42,673,346 of record NC_080672.1, on the reverse strand, counting down.
ATGGATTTGCGTCATTTATATACCAATCTAACCTAAAAATTGATTGCAACTTAGAATTGGTGCATTTTGGCAGAATCCGTAATCTGGATTATCATCTCTTTTCGACAAAAAACTCCACTACTAGAAAGTTCAACTCGATCAAAGAGTATCACAACGTTGCACAGTTCTTCGATTCGATGATTCACAGAATATAGGGATTTTACCGAAGGTAAATTGTTTGACTGTACACAACTTTGACTGTAAACACAATCATTTCGGATTGCGATTTTCACGTGGGTTCGAAGGTTGATTAGGAGTGCATACACACATATATAGAACAAATTTCTTGTCCTACACTGTCCAAACGACACTCCTCCGAATTGCCAATGTACATAAATTATTCATTGCGTCTTTTAACCTATCCGACAGATGTCACTATCGTTTGCTGCCGCTACACATACCTACAACAGCACAAAATGTCAAAGGTCAACCGAGCGTATTGTCGTCACACACACCCTCCGGTGCAGTCGGGGGCCAGCTCTGATTCGTTTATTAATTATACACGCCGTGATGCGGGGTTGCTTTGATCAGGAGGCAAACAGATTCAAAATTTGGCTGCAGGGGCAAAAATGTCTCTTTCGCTCGGGAACTGAACCCGTACCATATTTATTTACGTATACATATTTCGAACGAGAATCACACATGGCAGCAGCGCACCCAGTCGACAGCATGTGCTGTCACATCTGCCTCTAGGCCTCGCAAAGTCGCAAACAGTTAATATGCCAGACAGCTCGACGCGTCTCGTTCGGTGTTTCACTCATTCTCTTATTTCGCGTCGTCGCACTGTTCTGCACTAAAAGCTGACCGAAAAAGAACCGAATTTCGATTAAACTGGGGCTATTATCCGGGAAATGTATGCCTCAGCTTTAATATCTTAATTATCTTGGATGTAAAAAAGGAAGAAACGAATTCAATATTCTAGATAACAATAAAATACTTTTTTACGAGGTTCAACATGGCAGCTGCTGCTATGCCTAACCCAACCGAATCTAAATAAAGTAATAGCTCGTCGAAGCAGAGCCTGAAATGTGCCACAATAAACCAATCATTTCACGCCAGAATAAACCGTCTTTTGACCCTTTTCCTGCATACCATGTATCAAAATACACTCACCACCGGACCGGGAATGTAGAGCAAAAGTCATCGATGATAATCGACACCACCGCGATGGAGGAAACCATTGCCCGGAGTTTAGCGATTTGCGTGACTGGCAGCACTAATCTAAATGTGGATATCTTACCATCCGCTCGCCACCTACACCCGCCCACACACAATTTCTCCGTTCCATCACAAATCAGTTGGTGGATACTTGCCCGATCGTAAACATTGTTTGATAAAGTGAAAGGTTACGTAAAGGAGGCCACCCGATCGGTCGGACGGAACCAGACGTGGCCCCATTTGTTTGTTTGGTTGTTTGTTTTTTTTTTATTGTTGGTGGTGCGGGAAAAAGCATGCACATACACTGTGTTCCCCTTTTCCACCCACTAGAGCCCACGCCTACTTGATTGTGATGGGGAATTGATCGCTTATAGGCACACAGCTTCATGCGCGTAAGGCAAGGAATGCAATACCGACTGATTGAATTTCGATTACCTATAAGCTTGTCATGTCGGTTTTAATATTTATTCATAACGGATCTAGTTAGTGTGGTTAAGTACACAGTCGCCGCCACCGCCGCCAGGAGGTTGACATTTGCTGTTACATGGACTAGAGTATTACATTAGCGTGGAAATTCGCGTGACAGATTCAATTAGCATGTTTAAACATTACTAACTTCCAGAGTTGAGAAGGCAATTATTGTTTTGCGGGTTGAATGACCACGCATTTTTGAGTGGAAATTATACACGATCACAACTAACAATCTTGACAATATTGTCGCATGTGAGAATATGTTAGGCGCTCTATTTTAAACGATGTTTTATTTTACCAACTATTCACTAAACGTGCAATTTTCATTATTTTCTATCACAAATTAAGAATGGTTTTAAGTGTTGCTGATGCGTTTAAATAAATTTGAATATTCATCACTCACCCTTGTTGGACAAAGAACTGCTCAAAAAACGCTACGTACATACGAAAACCAAATCGCTACCTTCCCATTTTCTCAGAAAGCTATACAGCTTTGGAAGCCATGTGTTCTGTTACCATGTTACTTCAATTCAGAATTACCATAACGTCATACGGATTAGCTAGCGGACTTTTTTTAATTCCCACCATCATCTGTTATACACTGAACTGATGAACTTCCATATGTTTCAGCATCGATTCATCTGTGCAGTATCCTGAGTCTTATTTCGAGTGCTTTAATTCAAGTTTCCATTCAGCACATTTTACTCCACTTTTCCCCGACGACAATTAGTTCACCCACAAACCATACGGGGCAATTTGTGTCCACAACAAACTTATCGGCATCTTCCCCCAAAAGGAATGTGTCTACAAACGCAAAAGGCAAGTGACCAATTGTTTCCTACCCAGGGCTAATGCCGTCGAGCGATTACTTATTGTTGCACAAAACTGTTGACACAACTTTTGACACTTGCCGCCGCCAGTACGAACGCTGCCTGTAATAAAACCATAAACGGCGACCATTATTTTACTGCCAGATGGTGCAATAATTTTTCAGTTCCCATATCGAAGCCTGATCGCTGGTTTCAAGCGCCGCCCCAACAAATGGATCGATGGATGATGATGATAATTGTTCAACAGACCAATTATTGAAGTAATTAAATTTCTACATATAGGCTTTCCATCAGATGTTGGTGTTGATACTTTTCTCGACGTTGGCATTGAACTCCGGCCAGGACACGAGCTGGTGATGTTTACATCATCTCAAAAACTGTTCAGTTGATGTCATGTCGGATTGATAGATGGGAAGGACGGTATTAAAGATATTGCGTCAGGTTAGATTCGAATACGTAACTTCTCAGATCACTGTCTCAAAGCCTTTGAGTTTAATTTAAGTTGGTAACTTACATACAATTTTATAGTTGGTGATTTTAAAATCAAAACTGTATATTCAGTAGGGATTTCAACTCTCACAGAGAGCTTGAAATCGGAATTTAAAATTAGAACTAATAAATGACAGCGAAATCCCAATTAGCTAATAAAATGAATAATATAGGCATCATTGCTCGAAACAAGTTTGAAAGTTCTTGTGAAAGGAATTGAATGAACAGAAATTATAACATCACAAAATTTGGTCGAACACCCTATTCGCAAGACCCATCTCAATTTAACCCTCCGGCACTCGCGCCGTTGTATTTTGTGCAACACCTTCCGAAACTCTAGTGAAATCTTCTCTGAGCACCAGCGGCTGCTCATTCGAGGAGCCATTCGCGCGAGTACCGGAGGGTTAATTAATGTGACAAAAATAAACCGCCAAAAGCGTACCACGGTGTTCCTAAAACCGTTATTAACTAAAAAAAATGACCATAAATTTGGCATACGGCATTCGAAAGATACAGTATCCAAGCATCTTCTCAGTGAATTTCAAAATGATCCATCTACCAGACTTCAAGCGTGAATCCATGTTTGTCCATTGACTATTTAGATCGTTCATACGTGTCGCGGTTTTAAAAGGAAAACCTTACCATTTAATTACATAAATATAATGTACAAAAGGTGTTATTTATATGGTGCACTGAAAAAATATGAAAATAGGGTTGTCTACCGAACCTTAAATATAATGCGTAAATTAAAAAAAAAATAGATAAAAGTTGGAATGTTTACTTCAAAAGGCCATATCTCAATGGTTTGTTGACCGATTCTAATTATTTTTTCATTATAGAACAGGTAGACGTTTCATCGTAAATTTTCATTGAGAAAAATATGAAATAGAGTTGCCTACTTCAAACAATAGACAACATAATTATCCTCAATTATATGTATTATTACTATTTAGTGAATTTCTTTATATTCAAAACGACGACCTATCAATTTCTATACATTAGTTGAATGCAACAAACGCAAACTACAAATCATGGAAAAATAAAACAATAGATTTAAAAAATATGAAGGTATTTGCTGATTCAGATCAATTTATGTTATGATGCGGTTTTTGTTGGAAATTTTGTACAATCGTGATTCGCTGGTTGGGTTGACAGATGTTAAAACTGGGGGATGTTATTAGTAGGGAGATCAAAGGGGATGTTATTAGTACAAGTTCATCTGCTCATATCTCTAACTATTGTCAGTTTTATTGTCGAATTGAATTTAACAGGAGAATTTGACATTCAGATGTCGACAATGGACCAACTAGAGGAGGTCCAACTAAAAAGCGGCTCTTGTTAAAAATTGAGCGACCAGCGAATCACGACTGTGTTAGTTTTAACATTTCATATATTCATAATTTGTAGTAAACAGCAATTGCAATCAACTAGTATATAAAAATTGATAGGCCGCTATTTTTAATACAAAAATAATCACTAAATAATTATAATACATATAGTTGAGACCAATTATATTGTCTATTTATTTATGTAGACAACTCTATTTTATATTCTTCTTGATGAAAATTAACAATGAAACGTCTACCTGTTCAATAATGAAAAAATAATTAGAATCAGTCAACATACCATTGAGATATGGCCTTTTGAAGTAAACATTCCAACTTTCATCTATTTTTTTATTAATTTACACATTATATTTAACGTTTGGTAGACAACCCTATTTTCATATTTTTTCAGCGCACCATATATATAACACCATTTGTACATTATATTTATGTAATTCAATCGCAAGGGTTTCCTTTAAAAATCGCGACACGTATAAACGATCTAAATAGTCAATGGACAAACATGGATTCACGCTTGAAGTCTGGTAGAAAACCCATCTATGACCGCATACCACATCCAAACCGTTATAAATTTCGATTCCGTCAATGGAATATTTTCAAACTTGCAAGGGATATACTTGATTACTATATCTTTCGAATGCCATGTACTAAATAAGTAGACAAATATTTTTTTGTTTATAGAGATTGGACCAAACCCGTGGGTGTTTGCTGGCAGCCTTATGAAACGTATCATAAAAATTCAAATCGCCATATCTCTCGAATCTCTCGATGGATCATTTTGAAATTCACTGAGAAGATGCTTGGATACTGTATCTTTCGAATGCCGTATGCCAAAATTATGGTCATTTTTTTTTAGTTAATAACGGTTTTAGGAACACCGTGCGTACTAAAAAGTATGCCACAGGGACCATATTTCGAAAACCAATAGTATATGCGCGAACAGCTTTATCTTCCTAAATTCGGCTTTAGAACCATGGAGCACTGTTCAGTAGCTCTTGCTGCTTATTGCATTGAGGGATAATATATGTTGAAATGCGGGAAAAAGGGATAAGTTTGAATTTTTATAAAGGTAGGTAATAGCGTAGTACACCCTGTGGTGGAATAAAGAGTGCTCAGAGCTGTACGCGGAAAAGTCTACTGCATATAAGGCCTTCCAGGAAGACGGGTTACCCGCTAGCTATCAACAGTACGCGTCGTTAGAAAGGAGAATGAAGAGTCTAATGAAAGCCAAAAACCGCAGTTATTGGAGCCGGCTCGTCGACGGGTTAACGAGAGAAACAGCGATGAGCACTCTTTGGGGTACGGTTCGACGTATGCGTAATCGTAATAATACCAACGAGAACGTGGAATATTCAAACCGTTGGAAATTCGCTTTCGCCAAGAAGATCTGTCCGGACGTGCCGCGCCGCGTCTCCTCACGATACCGCGAACGAAACACCGTTTTTGATGGTGGAGTTCTCACTTGCTCTCTTATCATGCAACAATAACGCCCCAGGGTTAGACAGAATCAAATTCAACTTGCTGAAGAATCTGCCTGACACTGCAAAAAGGCGCTTGTTGAATTTATTTAACAAGTTTCTTGAGGGTAACATTGTCCCTCATGACTGGAGGCAACTGAAGGTCATCGCCATCCAAAAACCAGGAAAACCAGCCTCCAACCACAACTCGTATCGGCCGATTGCAATGCTGTCCTGTATTCGGAAGTTGTTCGAGAAAATGATCTTGTTTCGCCTCGACAATTGGGTTGAAGCAAATGGCTTACTGTCAGATACACAATTTGCCTTCCGCAAAGGCAAAGGGACGAACGATTGCCTTGCGTTGCTTTCTACAGAAATCCAAATGGCCTATGCTAACAAAGAGCAGATGGCATCAGTTTCTATCAACATTCTGTCAGAGAAGCTGCACCAGCATGGTCTTTCGCCAATTTTAAATAACTTTTTGCTAAACCATGTCCATAAAGTTAGCACTAACTTTATGGACATGTCTTTCCCAGGGCTCATGTCTAAGTCTAAGTTCGCGCAAATGAAATTTTTCTTGCATCGATAAGTTATCAAGTACCTTCCAGCCAACTTGGAATTTTTCGGCGGTTATTTCTAGCGATTGTAGAGAGAAAAAGGAAATACGAAATTCGTTTTATCGAAATAATATTTGGCTAATTTAAATGCTTTACCACTATATTGAACAATAAATAGTCAACAACAAGCTATAACTTTTAAAATATTCAAAATAAATATGTGATGTCTTAAGTAAAGTTATTCGCAAAAGTAAGAGCTATAAACTTGCTGAAGACATTTTTTCAATACAATCACTTCCAAGAAAATTTATGAAAATATCTCTCTCTTAGGTGGATTAATCAGCAAAAAATGATACCAAACGAAAGGCCATATTATATCCTTCAAATTCTCCGGATTAAAAATAGATTGCCTGGTTTTGGTCTTATTTGTGGCTATGGAAAATGATAAAAATCTTTCGTACATATTTAATGATAAATATCTCTTTTGATAATAGTCCGATTTCAACAATCTATAGTTCGTTCGAAAGGTATTCGTATAAGCTGTCCAAAGATATATAAAGTGTTTATCTATGTCGGCAAATTCGGCAGATAATTAAAAAAAACTGCAAAAATCACCATTTTTACACTTTCAAACATTCATATCTTGGAAACTAAACGTCAGAATCAAAATCAAATTACTAGCGTTCTGTCTGGCTGAAAGGATTTTCATTTAAAATTGGTTTGGAAAAGATCGGCTCAGCCATTGCTGAGAAACACGAATGAGAATGTCCACGAATGTCCGTTACATACACACACAGACATTATCCCAAATCGTCGAGCTGAATCGATTGGTATATAAGACTCGGCCCTCCGGGCTTCGGAAAAAACTTGAAATTTTGAGCGAATGCCATACATTTCTTTTATAAGAAATGTAAAAATATTAATAATTGACGACGTTATAGCATTTTCCGCCAAACTCGTTTTTTTCAAAGAGGTTTGCCATGACTACGATTCCAATCCAGCAGCTCAACTGAAACCACCAAACTAAAAAAAATCAATAGTGTACGTACCTGTGGTGTCCTTGAATAATTGATGAAAAAAATTCTTCTTTTTGGAAATGGGGACAATTTGTCCAAGAAAATCGATATTTTCAGCCGAAAAAAATTGAACTACTTGAGCTGTAGAGCTAGGTTCTCGGAAGGGCTGTCCGTCAGAATCACATGCTACAATTTGCAGACGAGACAGCCAATGGCACCCACTAAAACATTGCTTTAGGCCAATTGTAGAGGGCCGTGATTCTGAATGTGATATTCATTGTACGGTTCAGATACGTGCGGGCGTAGGGACTCGCGATCGCGTGCATCATCGCGAAGAGCTCGACCATTTGTACGTTAACATGTTCGATCGCGTGTGCGTTTGTATTTCGCGTGTGTTAACGTGTATGTAACTTCGCATGCATAAATTCTATTTTATAACCCTGTGCCTTTCACATATTCGCGTGTGTTCTTGGATAATCGCGCGGACCGTGAATCTGATATTTTATTTTTTGTGTACGGCTAAGATGCTAAAAGAGAGTGAAATCTACCATATCACTAGAGTTCCCGGTGATGTCGCCATGGAACGTGTTTTCTAGTGGATATGAGCTTTATTTTTTTATAGGTCCTATTGAATGTATGGACCTAAGTTATTAGGATAGAGAGTAATGGTTTCCGGACGTGACCGATTCATGAGCACGCGAAAACGGACGTCTGTAAGTTCGCGTTTGAAACTTCGTAAGTGCTAAAACGTTCTCCTTATTACCGGGTGTTATTAAGTTTGCGCGATCGGTAACGTAGGTGTGCTTTGTTAATCGCGAAGGGCTTAAGCGTTCGTATGTTAATGTTTTTTGTCACGTGTGCTCGCGTTAATGTGACTTCGCGTGTGCAAGACTGGATTTTGTAACCGTGTGGCCATTTCTATATACGCGTGCGCTCTTGGATGGTCACGCGGACCCTCATTCTGATAGTTAGTTTTCGGTGTACAATTCACATTCTGACAGGGGTAAGTTACCCCATATCACTAGAGTCCTCGGTCTTGTCACCAAACGTAACTGTCTGCTATAACGTTTTCCCGAATCACTGAACAAGCGATTTAAGCGCCACCTCTTACGAGGACTAAGGAGGGAGGGAACAGCCTATATTTACAGCAGGGCACGGGAGTTACTGAATAGGAAGCTATGTTAACATCTGGTACACGCGATCGCTACAGCATGGACCTAGTCTGCTGATATCAAGGATAGAAACATCCGGAAGTGAACGATTCATGATCGCGCGACCGCGGGAGTTTTTAGGTTCACATTTGAGAACGCGTTTGAAAATTTATAGGAGCTGAGACATTCACTTCATCACCGGGATGTTATCATGTTTACAAGATCGCAGGTGTATGTGTCGTGGATAGTCGCGAAGGGCTCGAGTATTTGTATATTAACGTGTTTGTCACGTGTATGTGACTTTGCATGTATAATTTCGATTTTATAATCATGTTGCGTGTATTTTTTAATGATCGCTCGCGGACCGTTAATCTAATGATTAATTTTTAGTGCATGGTACATATGGTAGAAGAGAATCAGTTTCCCCATATGACTAGCGTTCCAGGTCATGTCGCCATGGAACGTGTTGTCTAGTGAATATGAGCGTCATTTTTGGTTGTTTCAACTGGAGGCATTAGTCTAGGCTGCTAGGACCGCGGTTGGACTTCCGGACGTGACCGTTTCAAGATCGTGCGAGTGGTGGGTTAATGTTTGAGACCGCGTTTGTAAGTTTATAGGTGTTACGTTTACTTAACTACCGGGGTGTTCTAATTTTGGCAAAATCGCGGCCGTATGTGTAGAGGATTGCTATTGCATGGTCGCGTTTATGACCCGATTTGTGTTATCGCGAAGGACACGAGCGTGTGTTCGGTTGTTCCTATATGAATATATAGATTTTACTATAGTAAAGAGTATACTAATAAAAGGAATCATAACATGCCGAATAAGGAAAAAAAAGATGCAAAGAGTATGATTGGAAGTGCATAAATTGACCGATACTATTTTGGTATACATGAGTAACGAAAAAGCAAACTAATAGATGTACAAAAGAACAGATTAATGAAGTTGTATATAAAAACGCATGTAACATAAAATCAAACTACTTTAATTCGTGCAAATGTTCTCTATTTGCTATTAACGACAATTGCATTCTGTTAGACTTTCATCATGCTATGCTGACCGGGAATGGATGATTCACGTGCGTCGGAAAATTAATTGTACCTTAATTTATCCAATCCAACCTTCTCGAATGAATAGAATCGAATGCACAAATTGAATACCGGTAATATTATCCACTATTCTATCATATACGCCAGTTCTGCATCCATTCCCTGAGACAACTGTCGCAAATATTCAGACGAACACATACACAGATAGACATACGACTAGCACATAACAATTGTACACTAGTACTAAAAACTACAATTACTACAAAACGACAACTAATAGATTTCTATTGATGTATTTATCAATCTAATTTAATAATTAAATTAATTTAATCATCCTGTGCACGATGACAACGTCGGCCGATAAATGGACACACAATGGCCCCTACTGTGAGCCCCTCCACCAATACTGCCATTTATCTGTGGAATAATGCCATCAAACACAGCCCACAGCAAAAGTCAATGCACGTCGACCCGCCAGCCGGTCACGTCAGCGCTCACTGGCTAGTGGTTGGGCGTTAGTATGGGTTGGCACAGAGTGCGAAAAAACAAAAAACATAAAAAGACCCATAAGCCTTCTTGGTCTCCTCGATGCGCCACTATCGAGGCGTAATGCAATAACCATCTTAAAGCAGTTGTCTGTCAGAGGTTCTGTAGCACTTATGCATGCAGTATGCTTAATGATGTTTGCAATACCGTCAAACCGCTCCTCCTAGGGGAGGGTTCTCTAGTTTCAGTGAAATTATAATTTTGAATACACTGATAAAACGATAAAAAATAAGTTTTTGATTTCATTGGACCTTAAAAGCGATGGCGATGGTTTACATTTCTGCTAAGTATAGAATTCCCCAAGTTCCCCTAAATCTTTCCATGCTCAACAAATCTGCTGAATTGATGCAGTGCAATATTAGCCTCTAACCTCTTCCTGCCCCTCCCCGTGCTCGATCATCACTGAAGCTGTGAAACGACACGCACTGAGGCGAGACGTTAACATCAATGATTTGGCCTAAAAATAGCTACTCCGTTACGTCAGTCTACGCTGTCAGTGGTCAAGCCAGTGTTCTACTTGATTACCGCCGCCGGTTGTAAATCGAAACACCGTTAATCATTTGTGTTTTGGCAGTGCCGTGACATTTATCAAATGTTTGATATTTGCCTTCTTCGTACCTACCTACCTACCTAGGCCAATAGCTGTCCCGAACGAAATATGTAAGTATGCATATTGGACGGAGAAAACAAGCTGGGAACTATATTTAGCGGACAACACTTGTGACACTCGCTGCTCCACGGTCCACCGCGCACCGACTGGCGCTGGTAATAAATCATGATTTTTTTTCTTTTCGCTTGGTACATTGTTTCGGCATTTTGCTACTATTTGTTAATGGAATGTTAACCAAATAAAATTTTTGAAGATTAGCTTCTTCTATTTATAATGCTTGAAATATTTCAATGCTTGCAATATTTTAACGCAATATAACGTAGCTAGAACAAATTCCAGACCAAAACCATTTTTTTCGTTTTTTATTTGCATAGTTATATTTTATTATATATTGTGGCAACAGAAGGAGTGAAAAGTTGAATTTTATTGTTTCGTGTTTCACTCATCAGTAACTGACACCAACTTGCTGTCAGTTTGACGATTTATCAAAACTAACACCAAATTGGCGACAGCTAGACACTAAATCCAAATGTGTCTGAACGCTTGAAGCAACTGGCAGCTACCGAGTGATGTCTCGGTTAGCCAAGCAGAGAAGCTCTGGGTCGCCAACGAAAATAGGGAAACGAACTTTTGGCATGAAAGCCAAACGCCTGCGAGTATGCAACTTCTTTTTTCCCAAAGGAAAAAAAATGTAATAACCAATTTGCGTATAAGGGCACTAGACCTAACGGTGAAACGTTGGATTTAAATGTTTCGTGTACCACTCGTCAAAGTATTTAAACATCTATAAAAGAATTTTTGAAAGAATGGAACAATGTGATATTTTAAAAGCCTTGCACGGTGGTCGGAAATACCAAAAACGTGAACTTAATTAACTAGAGGCCAAACCATCGAGTATATTTACAGGATGTCTTTGGAGGAATTGTGCGTATGAACATTCTGCACAATCTGATAAAAATTAAAATTAGGCATGGCTTACTATGATTAAATTAAAAAATTAACTTTTTATACTGACGAGGTAGAATGTTGGTGTCTTCGACAAAGTTTTAGAAATGCTTGTAATGAAGAATTTTGTTGAACAACTTCAACTTGTAGGGCTAAAGGTTATAGATTTATAAAGCGTTTTCTATAGCAATGTTCATGCTATGAAATCACATCAGTTCGTCCATGAAAAACAGCAAGTGCAGAAAAACGCTGTATGAAAGAATCTTGTTTCGTTGAGCGCTATGGATGGCGCATCCTTGTTTGTCCTGTGTTTTATAAAAAAGCTGATAATTTTGTATTGTGAATTGGACCCGATGAGGTCTGTCATGTTATTTGGAAAGGCTAATTTAATGAATCCAAACGAATAAACGTTAAATCACTATGACCCTGTTAACAACGGTACCGCTGCTAGCTGTTCTCATCCAATGCAATTCTATTATGTCACCACTAGGGTATCAATTCGTTCCAGCAACCACAAAAAACCGAATAACGAAAATACTTTCACATCCCTTCGCACAGCCCAGGTACGACCAGACACCATCTATTTATGGGTCCGATATTTTAATTAGACACAAAAAAATAAATTCAGAATTTCACAGCATGCAACAAGCCACCAGTAGCAGCACCACCACCATCACCACCGTGGAAAACAATTCAATGGGTCATTCATTTGCGAGGTTGAATGGATCAATAGATTTTTAGCTGATTTCCCGCAGGCAATAACCGTGCCAGATAGGGTAGTTAGCCGTAGTAGGCGAGAGGCACAACCAACAACCAATCAACCAACCAGTGCGGCCTTCGCAAGGTTGAAATTGGTTCGGCGAGCTGTCAACGGCTTTAAAACACCCCTAATGGGCAATTCAAAACATGGTGATCGTGAAGGAGGCTGCCCATTTAGCAGCTCTAGAGAGACTCTAGAGCTGAGCTGTCAGTGCAGCCACCAGCTACGGATGGTGGATGGTCGATGGAGCGAACGGAGCTTGGTTTGAGTTAGGAAATTTCATGTGCCCATTGAAAACCGCTTAATGTGGGAAAATCTAACGAAACGTGCAAATCGAAATTTGACGACTGGTTTTTCGCAAGCTGATGTAATGTGTTATTTATTGTTCTAAAATATAAATATATAAAAGTTGCCACTTTCAACTTAACGGAGGTTTAATTGCTTCGCTTTTCTTAGCTGTAGGAACAAAGTTTTCAAGCCTTTTCTTTTGAGCTCATGTCGAAAAAGCCACACAAAACAGAACCGTAACAAATTTTGTAAAATTACTGATTGATTTGATTGAGCGTTAAACGCCCGGTCCGTGCGCGCGCTTGATGAGGGAGGGTGGTAGTAAAGGCGCATAGGGTTAACCTCTATCCAACCGAACAACTTCTTAAACTTTTATAAGTTTCTCGGGCGGTCTAACGGAAAATGATCGGTTAACATTAATAAGGGTTTTTTACATGTACATTTTAGATTTTAGATATCATTTTTTGTGACAGATAAAAAGATTTTAGAAGTTTTTGTTACCAAATCTCAACACAGAGCTTTAGTAAATGCTCAACGGATAAATATTCGTCTCGGTGACACATACACTGTACATGTTTTCTACTCTTTCTCTCATACACTACTGATGCTGGAATGAATTGAACCGCTCATATTGCTAGATTAGAGTAATTTTAATGATAAGCTTTAATTAATCGGTGTTGTTATGACTGTCGCCGGTACAGATTGTTATATTCGGTTTTTCAGTCTTAAAATACTGCTTTTTTATAATGTTTAGACGTTTCGACCGTTGAGTTCGGCCTTCTTTAGTGGAAATTTTATGTAACGTTCCTGTTAGTCGTAGTATTCGCTATTATTCCATGATTGAAAAGCTGTATATAACCCTCTGCAGAGGCAAATTTAGACAAACTTTGCGTAGTGTAGAAAGCATTTAATACTTCGTTAATGATAATGTCCATTAGTTGAGTAGGGATACTGTTCTTATATTTTAAAGTTTATATAGCTTCGTTAGCCGTTCTCGAGACGGTCTCAATAAACGAGTGTATCTATCGAAATTTGCAATCAAGAATCTACTGCCAAGAACATTAGCCCAAAAAAATACAGTTTAACAAAGAACAATTATTTCTATTCATGCAGCTAGGAACACGAGGATCGAAAATAAATGGATTTCAATGGGAACTAACTGCCTGTTCAGAATACGCACAATGTTGATTGACTTTGAGGGCGGCCATATTTATTGAAATAGAAAAGGTATCTTTTCCTTGTACCTTTGTACCTATAACTGCGTATTACATTATTCGGTTGCAGTTAAGAGAAATGGAACGCAAGTATATATTTACCATCCGTTGAGTTTGTTCGAACAAGTTTCACATTAGATACATTGAATTAAATCAAGATACGCCGATTAAATACATCTCATTTTCAGCGAATGTAACTCTACATCTATTCACTTATAGAGGCCCTTCAATTCAATAAAACCCAGCTACCTTGGCTGAACTAAAGGTGTATCTGCTTGATGCCATTTTGAAATCAGAGATGACGGCTTCCGTTTACCACAATACACAGGAATTCGTTAACAATATGGGAATCCTTTGAAAGACGGTGGCCAGTAGATGACGGAAATGGATGATCGACGCCATTTAGTAATCCAACTGGTAGTCTGCAGATAACAGTACATCATCATCATCAAAGTCATTTGGAAGGGAATATTAAGCAGGTGACGGATATTGACGATTGTAGTTGTGTTTAAATTTATGATAGCGGCATCTAATTACAACATAAGACTTAACCCATTATGTCCTAGCGTATGAAATTTCATACGCAAAAACAACACATTTCTGGATCATACTTGTTATACAATAAAGGCGTTTTATAACTTCTGGTCTTCTGTGAACGTTAATTAATACCCTATAGTTTATAATGTGTATGCTCGATAATCTTTTTTATAAAATTTCTTTGTGTTTTCGTATGTCAAAGTTGGACAAAATTCAAACCAAAATATGAACAATACATATTATTAATTTTCTCTTCTAAATCACTCATTCTTCTTTCGAATTGTGAACGAATGGCCATGAGAGGTGTGAAAGATGTGGCTCAGTGCGAAAAAATGGAAGAAATTGGTAAAACAATTGCGAAAATTCTGCTGGTAGTTCAAGGTATGAAATTTCATACGCTAGGCTTTTTTTCAAATTTCAAATTTCAAATTTTAAATTTCAAATTTCAAATTTCGAATTTCGAATTTCGAATTTCGAATTTCGAATTTCGAATTTCGAATTTTATGTCGAATTTTATGCACATTCTGTAGCCGCCGCTTTAAATTTTTAAATTCTGTTATCAGAATCGTAATCAGTGACCTCAGAAACCACATAATCCATTTTTATGCCAATTGAGAAGTTATCCCTCTCTCAGAATCCTTTATAAACCAATAATAAAAAAAAACTCCAAAACTTGCATATTTTGATAATTTTTTTCGAAAAAACTAACCCACGAAAAATTCTGCAAAATATTTTATTTGGTTCAATGTTTGAGATACTTTCAAAAAAAATTAAGATCTCTAGAACAATTTATTGTAAAAAACGAGATTTTCGAGTTTTAATTGTTTATAACTAATAAGTAATCAACAAATTCACATATTTTTTGTGCGTGTTGTACTCCTTATATCAATAAGAGTTAATTAAAAGAAAGAATTCGAAATTATATGACAACGCTAACTAGAAGTCCAATAAAAACTTAGGAGAAGTAGGTGGGACGTATACGTCCCACTGCGTCGCAAATGGTTAAACTATTTTACGCTGTATATAGGATTATATCATATTGTAGCGAATTTTAACTAGCTTTCGGTAATTAGTGTAATCACAACTTGCTGGCTCCCAACATGTCCAAATACTGTATAATATTTTTCACGCGTAGAAAAAAACCTAAAATTTTTTTCTTGAAATACTGGGTGCTATGTAATTATGTTTCATAGTAAAGTTAAACCTTTTTTACCAGGTGTAAAAAAAGTAAAATAACATTTCGTGTAGACAAATACAGCACAAGTAACCGCAAGTATTAAGCCATAACACTATATTGGTTATAAGTTATCACTAAAGTGTCATAATTTATAATGCAATTAAGCTATACATTAGCATTAGTGTCGATAACAGACTTGCAAATTTGACTGTTCCACGTTGGAGATTTATAATAGCAATAGTAAAGCTGAAAACGAACTGTCAACCTTTGCATTTGAATAGCACAGTATTTTATTTTTTAGTATTATAGCAGCAGTAGCAAACGACAAGTCCATCATATACTCAGGATATTTTAATAGGGTATAAAATGGGACCAACCCATGAAACCACCATCATCATGGTCCAGTAGATCCCATAAAAATGTTTGGTGTATTTATTTTGTTGTATTTTGATTGTTGAGAGCATTTTAGGGTAGCGTTTTGAAGGTTGTGAATATCTCGTTTCAAATGGCATCCATTTCTATACGGGTTTCCAATATCCTACGGTAATTGAAAGCCGCCATTTTGTGTTTAAAAAGCTATTGTCACAATCCTCTTACTATTTTTATGACACATATTGGCATATGTTTTACTTCACATTTTATGCTAACCGGAAGTAACCTTTCTGAATTTCAAAATGGCGTTATACATCAATTTCCGTCAGGTACTGATCACTTATTTATATTTATAATGACAATCATATTGATGACAGTGTGTAGGGTCTTTAGTGGGAACACAAAAACTTGGATTTCAAAATGACGACAATCATAATTGTCCGTTATCTACTGAGCACCACCTTCCCAAGCACAAATTACCCATATTGATGACGATTTTCAGAAGTTTGAGATGACTGGAAGCTACCATCGTGGATTTGAAAATGGCGTCAATCATCAATTTCCGTCATCCAATGACAACTCCCTTTTTAATGACTCACCACATTGATGATGATTTTTCCAATACTTAGGGGTAGTCGAAAGCTGCCTACATATTTCTACTGGTGGTCGCGCGCTTGAAAACTTTGATTTACAATGGAAAAACAAAGCGCGCGTGTACTTAGTTAAATCACAATATCTAGCAAGATATATTCTGATTTATTTCCCTACCCTCTAACACCAATCCTCTCCTGCGACAATTGTGGATGATGCAGAGCATTCCTCGGTCAAAATAATCACAAGTGTTCGACTAACATTCCTCCCCATCCCGAAATTGACCTGCATGGGCGTGGCCATCTACGTTATTGATCATACTATAATCTCAGTCTCTTGTTGCACATTGAATATGATGTACTACTCCCAAGTATCACACTATTGGTTCAATATGCAATTTTAATAGGCTTTGATCAATAACGGGAATATTACAGGCGGTTAACAAAGCTAAGCTAAACTAACTTTGGGTCTTGGATTTCAAAATGGAGTCAATCATAATTTTCCGTTATCTACTGACCATTTATTTTTCAGATGATACCTGTATTGGTTTTTGATTTTGATTTTAAAATGGCGTCAATCATCCATTTCAGTTATCTACTTTTTAATGACACCCGTATTGATTATAATTGTTAATGTCTTGTGGTAACCAGAAGCCGCCATGTTGGTTTATAAAAGAGGTTTAAGTAATAATGAATAACTTCATACTAAGTTTCGCTTCACAGTGGGACAGCAAGCTACTTTCGCCGAACATAACCTTAATTTAATTTAAAAATGCCTAATATGCCCTTGGAAAAGCAACCAGAAACTGTTTCAGAATAGTCTCAAAGAACCAGTAAATGTTCTAAGGCAAGAATAACCTTCACAACAAAAAAATTAAAAAAAATTCTTGTATATAGAAAAAAGAAGTATTACAGACTTTGTCTTTTGGGAATCGAACAAAGCGTACATATAAGATAGAGTTGTCTGGAAATATCTTCGTTTCGCGATAAAATCGATTTTTGAATCACATAAACAAGTCTTAGGTCGCAAACATGATATCAGCAATACATTCTAAACATTTCAACAGAGAAACAAATATTAACGATAACGATATCCGCAACGCTATAAAACGATAAAAATCCCTGTCCCACTAGAAGGATAGACCTAAATAAAATAAAATTCGTTGTATGAAATGCTTGTACACTAATTTTCATAACATGGATGTTATGTACCCTTCAATATGTATAGGCAGACCTTTTTTTTCGAATCTGTGCGGTCGGTGAATATCTTAAATATGCCGTCTTCATGGTATGATTCGTTCTTGAAATCCAACTTACCTGTAACAAAGAAGAGAGAGAGAGAGAGACAAAAAGGTTGCGTTAGTATCGTGCACAAATCTTGTCGAAAGTTGAATTGCAAGGCAGTAGAGATAAAATAGGAAATCCACTATATCCATCCAACGACCTTGACAGAAAGACTTTCCGCCGAGAGAGAAAATACATCCGTATCAACAAAGCATAAATATTCAAGATATTATTTATTCATGCAGAGTGTGTCTCGTTTTCTGTTGCATTGAAAAAGGTGCGACGTTGAAGAGTTTTTTTTTCTTGGCAAGAATTCTGTTCAATAATTTATTTTGCTAAAAAGAAGTGGTAGTGAATAGAACATATATTTTAAATTACATTAGTTAGGAATTTTCATTTCGACTTCGTCTCATCAGTATCCGACACTAACTTAGTGACAGGACTAATCTAGCACCGGATTGAAGCTAGCTCCGGAAACGAAAACGCGGTTTGTGTTTCTGAGCAAACCCCCAATCCTGCGTAATGTCCCGAGAGAAATGGTATTTATTTTATACTGATAAGAACAGTTAGTTTTAACCTTTATTTTTACACTAAGGAGAACATTAGTGGTATGCATTAATCTAAAAATTTAATTTGAAATTTCCAGATTCCCTTACTCTTTCTTCCCTTGTTGAAAACGTATAGATTTAGTTACAAAACCCAATCAAGACGTTCCAAACGCAAACTTTGACCTCCCGGATCCTTGACAAGGACAAACACCCATCCGCGTACCGCACGGCATCTAACTTATACCGGAACCACCAAGAAAGCAAAGCACATCACAGCACAATAAGTACGGAATGGTTCCGCTTCTCCCCTCATCGTCCCACATCGCGCAAAATATACCCGGAAGGAAGTGAAATACTTTTTCCTCGTCTCAAATATCTCTCAGGCCGATAGTCTCCTTCAGTTCGACGACAGAGAATGCTTTTACTGCTTATGGGCAGTAATAAATTGTTCCTCTTCTGTCACAGTTTGTCACTGCCCCGAAGGCAGAGCAGACGGTAGTTTCATATTATTTTTTTGTATATTTTCCGAAGTGGAGAATCTAGGACAGAAATTGAATTTTTACGACATTCGCGAGTCAGACTGGCGCGACAGGTTTTTTTTCTTCTTCTTTCTAAGTAAAGACGTCATTGCAAGGCATCACAGGTCATTCAATTCGGACCATCTCTATTGATTGGGTTTATTTTTTCTAGAAACTGAAACCGACAATTGCTTCTAAAATGTTCCTGGATCCGATATCGAGAATATTAATTGTGGTACACCCGAATGGAACCCTAACTCGTGAATTTTGTACATATAGTGTCGAACAAAGGATAAGATGATCTCTGCTATATTAGGGAGAATTTTGAATTTTTTTGTGAAATCCATTTCTACGCGTGAAAAGAACAATAGCTATAGTCATGGATTTGTGTTTTGGCTTCATCTCATCAGTAACTGGCATATTACTAAGATAATATGCATAGAGGGAGAATTACACCGATGGAAAATTGAGCAGAATTAACACTTCAGTAAGAGAAAATTTAACCCATTTTTATTCATTTTAAAAAAATGTCGACAAATTTTCAGATAATTTTTTGCAAGCGTTTCATTTCGCGCCGGGCGTCAGCTTCTGTCTAAATAGACTCTCCTGAATAGACCAAGATTTTTCATCAACGACCCCAATATCTTGTATAAAACTATGCACATTGAGCTCGCTCCGACCGACCATATCTGATTTTTTGGATCAAAGATAATCTGCTAAGTATTCTGAATATTTAGAAAGCAAAAATTGAATAACCGCAGAAATATTCAGCCGTTGAAGAGATCGAAAGTTCGACCAAATAAACTCGTCATTGTGGTATTATGTCTATAGCAAACAAATGACAAGTCTATTGCGAAACACTACCGGGTCTACATGCTCGCTCACAAAGTTGAAATCGACGATGTGGTCACCGATTCTAGTATATTATGTATGGATCTACTGATGCACGTGGTTGGCAATTTCATGGGCTCCTTACTTCAGCGAGCGAAGATTTTGAATGACAATCGCAATGGGTAATCTTTGGTGGAACTACTTTGTGCGTTTCTTCGACAAACATTGTCTGCCTGTTCGACTACTTTACCATCGCGTCGTGCATTGCAGCATTGCGTTAAATACAAACAAATGGGCCATTACAGCAATAAAGCACGGCGTGAGAGTTGCGCAGGGAATCATTAGTTTGACTTTTCATGAAAAAGCTGAACAATGCGCTTGTTGTGGAGAGCGTCCACATGATCTATTACCATGCCCCGCAAACAGACGGTGAGGAATCTAAAACGATCCCTCAAAATACGCTCTGAGCACTCTTTTACTAAAATACTAAAAAGAGCTGCGCTACTCACCACCACAAATCACTAGTTTTGCTCTTTTGGAAATAAGGAAGAGTGTGACTCTACCGATCCCTATATTTGGACAGTTCGCACTGATCTTAAAATTAAAGGCAGAAAAGATTCTTTACAAACGGTTAAATGTTGCTCCAGTGACGCCACTCGAGGAAGCTCTGACAAAAAGCCGAACCAAACAGCTCTTGGTCTTAGAAATTGGAGATTACACAAGGAGTTTCCAGCACTTCCAGGAATTCTAACCTCAACTCACATTTCAATAGAGTTTTTACACTTAGTAGGTTGAACCTAGTATGGTCAATGGCAACTTTGTGATACCACGGACGCATCAATCCTAACGTTAGAACCCTTGGAAAGAAGTTCCTCCAAGTCTCAAACGAAGCGTGTCCCACATCACTCTCCAATATAACATTGTTGCCATCGTCCAAGCACCCTTAATCGCCGTCATACTCGGTGCTGCAACATGGTAAAACTTTACGTTTTGTCCAAATACCTGAACAATATCAGTATTCCTTGTATGATGGAACTGGATAGAAGTAACCGGAAAGCATGGGCTTCATTTTCACTTTCAATAAATAATGTCCCTCTTTTCAGATATGACAATACTTAAAATCAAGTGCCACGGTGTAGTTTCAAAGAGGTGCTATTTGTATTTTTCTGAATTTCGGTCATTTCATCCATATTATTGTAGCTACAGGAATAGATGTCATGGTTTTTTGCTTATGGATAACGTACAGGCAATTAAAATAGGCAGAATAATTCTTTGATTTTTTTTTCTCATTTTGTGCATTTCCAGTAGCTTTCAAAAAGATATATTTTTTTCAGAGTTTTCAATAATCGAAATAGTTCTCTATTATAACAAACGGCCTCCGTTAGGCGAAGCAAAACAATTAAAAGTATAGAGGGTGGGCATAACGTAGTTGCTAAATCGATTGCCTTGTACGAAGCTCACCTGGGTTCGATTCCCAACCTCGAGCAATGGGACTAGTGATTTTTCTAATCCGAAAAGAGGTGAATAACCCTAAGGTTGTATAGGATCTATTGCAACAGGAACTCACATTAGAAATGATGGCAAACTAACAGAAGGAAATGATTATGATTGTTTTGCCTTAGAGGGAGCTACGGGAATTTGAGCGGAGAAAGAACTGTTCGTTGATTTCTTGATCACGTAAGTGAAGCCCCTTATACACGAGTTTTTGGAGCGTGCAAATGCTCGCTAATTACGAAGAGGAAACCATCGCATAGTCTTTTTTTAAAAAACTGGAGGTACCTACCTAAGCAAATCGCCCTTTCAGGTGGATAGATGTGAAAGAATGTATTAGTCAAAGGTCCTAATTGTTACTTTGAAACCCCAGCTACATTTTGGAGCCATTAAAAATCATTTGCACTACTCTATGGTAGCGCTAGACAACGATTTGCAAAACTCTAGGTTTTTCCATCCTTTTACAATGTAGTGGTAAATCGGAGCACCCCACGGGACAATTGGTCGGTGTTAAGTCAGACCGGACTAAGTCGCAAAACATCAAAAAACAAGATAATGATAGCCTTGAATACAGAATGTCTTCAGCTACATTTGCCTTTTACCAGATTTGAAATATGTAACAAAAAGCAAGAATTATGGCAAAAAGTAATTTACAATTACCATGCAAAGGATGCTGCGATTTTAACTTTAAATTCGTTTTTCTCGAAATCACTAAATTGTTGCTTAGTCCGGTTTGACTTAACACCGACCAATTCAGATCGTCAATTTTGTTTATTCTTTTTACAATGGAATTATGTCTACTTATGAAATATTTATTAGAGAAAGAAAAAAATAAATTACGTTGCAAAAACTTAATCTGGTTAGTCACAGCTGTGGATTGGCGCATCATGTATTTTCTTTGCTGTGGCGTGTGCAATCGTCTGCGGAGCCTCTAGCCGCTGAATGGCGTTTGATGGAATAGAAGATCCGATTAGCCCCGTATGATGATTTCGCACAAAGTTTTCAAAATATCTGTGTTTACACAAACAAAAATCATTACATAAAATAGAAGCTTCAAGCTTTCCAAAACACGCACCTGTTATTTTTTTCACTTTTATGTGTTGCTTTAATCACGGTTTTACCATTATAAGGATTTTTTTTTGAGGATGGCAAAAATATGAAACACGTTGTATTTCCTTTCTAACATAACCAAAATATCAGATTCAGTTATAAAAATTAATGTTTTAGAATAGCGGTTCCACGTTATGTACGACAAACAGAAAGTCTTAAAATTTTCTGAGAAATCGAGGGGTCCAAATTACCCCCACGGTCTTAATAGCCCCTGGTTTCCCTATACAATTTAAGCCAAACAAATTATATTTGTTGTATTACACCATCATGGTTATACAGTCAAATATAGTGGGCATTTTTGGACCAAAACAGTCGACTAAACGGCATTCGGTCAAACGGAAATCGACTACAATAACATTCGGTCAAAATGGCATTCGGCCGAAATGACATTCGGTCAAAATGGCATTCGGCCATAATGGTATTCGGCCAAAATAGCATTTGGCCAAAATAGCATTCGGCCAAAACTGGAATTCTGCCAAAAATTATATTCGGCCAAAATTGATATTCGGCCAAAATTGGAATTCGGTCAAAATTGGAATTCAGCCAAAATTGGAAATTGACCAAAATTGGAATACGGACAAAATTGGAATACGAACAAAATTAGAATTCGGCCAAAATTGGGATTCGGCCAAAATTGAGATTCGGCCAAAATTGGAATTCTGCCAAAATCGAGATGCGGCCAAAATTAGGATTCGGCCAAGGTTGGAATTCGGTCGAAATTGGACAAAATTAGAATTCGGCCAAAATTGGGATTCGGCCAAAATTTAAATTCAGCAAAATTGAGATGCGGCCAAAATTAGGATTTGGCCAAAATTAGATTTCGGCCGAAATTGGAATTCGGTCAAAATACGCACAAAATTAGAATTCGGCCAAAATTGGGATTCGGGCAAAATTGGGATGCAGCCAAAATTAGGATTCGGCCAAAATTTGAATTCGGGCAAAATTGAAATTCGGACTAAATCGGAATTCGGCCAAAATTGGAATTCGGCCAAATTGAGATTCGACCAAAATTGGAATACGGAAAATATTAGCATTCGATAAAAATTGGAATTCGGCCAAAATTGGGATTCGGACAAAGTTGAGATTCAGTCAAATTTGGGATTCGGTCAAAATTAGGATTCATCCAAGGTTGGAATTCGGCCGAAATTGGAATTTGGCCGAAATTGGAATTTGGTCGGAATTGGAATTCGGTCAAAATTGGAATTCGGCCAAAATAGGAATTCGGCCAAACTGAGATTCGCCCAAAATTGGAAATCGACCAAAATTAGAATTCGGCCAAAATTGGAATTCGGCCAAAACTGGGATTCCGCCAAAATTGGGATGCGGCCAAAATTGGGGTGCAGCCAAAATTGGGGTTCGGCCAAAATTGGGATTTGGCCAAAATTAGGATTTGGCCAAAATTAGGATTCGGCCAAGGTTGGAATTCAGCCGAAATGGGAATTTGGCCGAAATTGGAATTTGGCCGAAATTGGAATTCAGTCAAAATTAGAATTCGGCCAAAATTGGAATTCGGCCAAATTAAGATTCGACCAAAATTGGAATTCGGCCAAAACTGGGATTCCGCCAAAATTGAGATTCGGCCAAAATTGGGATGCGGCCAAAATTTAAGTTCAGCAAAATTGAGATGCGGCCAAAATTAGGATTTGGCCAAAATTAGGTTTCGGCCGAAATTGGAATTTGGCCGAAATTGGAATTCGGTCAAAATACGCACAAAATTAGAATTCGGCCAAAATTGGGATTCGGCCAAAATTGAAATTCGGGCAAAATTGGGATGCAGCCAAAATTAGGATTCGGCCAAAATTGGGATTCGGCCAAAATTTGAATTCGGGCAAAATTGAAATTCGGCCTAAATCGGAATTCGGCCAAATTGAGATTCGACCAAAATTGGAATACGGACAATATTAGAATTCGGTAAAAATTGGAATTCGGCCAAAATTGGGATTCGGACAAAGTTGAGATTCAGTCAAATTTTGGATTCGGTCAAAATTAGGATTCATCCAAGGTTGGAATTCGGCCGAAATTGGAATTTGGCCGAAATTGGAATTTGGTCGGAATTGGAATTCGGTCAAAATTGGAATTCGGCCAAAATAGGAATTCGGCCAAACTGAGATTCGCCCAAAATTGGAATTCGGCCAAAACTGGGATTCCGCCAAAATTGAGATTCGGCCAAAATTGGGATGCGGCCAAAATTAGGATTTGGCCAAAATTAGGATTCGGCCAAGGTTGTAATTCAGCCGAAATTGGAATTTGGCCGAAATTGGAATTTGGCCGAAATTGGAATTTGGCCGAAATTGGAATTCAGTCAAAATTAGAATTCGGCCAGAATCGGAATTAGGCCAAAATTGGAATTCGGCCAAATTAAGATTCGACCAAAATTGGAATTCGGCCAAAATTGGGATTCGGACAAAATTGAGATTCAGTCAAATTTGGGATTCGGCCAAAATTAGGACTCGGCCAAGGTTGGAATTCGGTCGAAATTGGACAAAATTAGAATTCGGCCAAAATTGGGATTCGGCCAAAATTTAAATTCAGCAAAATTGAGATGCGGCCAAAATTAGGATTTGGCCAAAATTAGGTTTCGGCCGAAATTGGAATTTGGCCGAAAATGAAATTCGGTCAAAATACGCACAAAATTAGAATTCGGCCAAAATTGGGATTCGGCCAAAATTGAAATTCGGGCAAAATTGGGATGCAGCCAAAATTAGGATTCGGCCAAAATTGGGATTCGGCCAAAATTTGAATTCGTGCAAAATTGAAATTCGGCCTAAATCGGAATTCGGCCAAATTGAGATTCGACCAAAATTGGAATACGGAAAATATTAGAATTCGGTAAAAATCGGAATTCGGCCAAAATTGGGATTCGGACAAAGTTGAGATTCAGTCAAATTTGGGATTCGGTCAAAATTAGGATTCATCCAAGGTTGGAATTCGGCCGAAATTAGAATTTGGCCGAAATTGGAATTTGGTCGGAATTGGAATTCGGTCAAAATTGGAATTCGGCCAAAATAGGAATTCGGCCAAACTGAGATTCGCCCAAAATTGGAATTCGGCCAAAACTGGGATTCCGCCAAAATTGAGATTCGGCCAAAATTGGGATGCGGCCAAAATTAGGATTTGGCCAAAATTAGGATTCGGCCAAGGTTGTAATTCAGCCGAAATTGGAATTTGGCCGAAATTGGAATTTGGCCGAAATTGGAATTCAGTCAAAATTAGAATTCGGCCAGAATCGGAATTAGGCCAAAATTGGAATTCGGCCAAATTAAGATTCGACCAAAATTGGAATTCGGCCAAAATTGGGATTCGGACAAAGTTGAGATTCAGTCAAATTTGGGATTCGGTCAAAATTAGGATTCATCCAAGGTTGGAATTCGGCCGAAATTGGAATTTGGCCGAAATTGGAATTTGGTCGGAATTGGAATTCGGTCAAAATTGGAATTCGGCCAAAATAGGAATTCGGCCAAACTGAGATTCGCCCAAAATTGGAAATCGACCAAAATTAGAATTCGGCCAAAATTGGAATTCGGCCAAAACTGGGATTCCGCCAAAATTGAGATTCGGCCAAAATTGGGATTCGGCCAAAATTAGGATTTGGCAAAAATTAGGATTCGGCCAAGGTTGGAACTCAGCCGAAATTGGAATTTGGCCGAAATTGGAATTCAGTCAAAATTAGAATTTGGCCAAAATTGGAATTCGGCCAAATTAAGATTCGACCAAAATTGGAATTCGGCCAAAATTGGGATTTGGCCAAAATTGGGATTCGGCCAAAATTGGGATTCGGACAAAATTGAGATTCAGTCAAATTTGGGATTCGGCCAAAATTAAGATTCGGCCAAGGTTAGAAATCGGCCGAAATTGGAACTTGGCCGAAATTGGAATTCCGTCAAAATTGGAATTAGGCCAAAATTGGAATTCGGTCAAAACTGGGATGTGACCAAAATTGGGATTCAGACAAAATTGGGATTAGGCCAAAATTAGGTTCCGGCCAAATTAGAATTCGGCCAAATTGGGATTCGGACAATATTCAGATTCAGTCAAAATTGGGATTCGGCCAAGGTTGGAATTCGGCCGAAATTGGAATTCGTTCAAAATTGGAATTCGGCCAAAAGCGGAATTTGGAAAAATTTGGGATTCGACCAAAATTGAGATTCGGCCAAAATTAGGATTCGGCCAAAATCGAGATTCGACCAAATTGGGATTCGGACAAAATTGAGATTCAGTCAAAATTGGAATTCGGCCAAAATTAGGATTTCGCCAAGGTTGGCATTCGGCCGAAATTGGAATTTGGTCGAAATTGGAATTCGGTTAAAATTGGAATTCGACCGAAATCGGAATTCGGCCAAAATTGGAATTCGGCCAAAATTGTAATTCGACCAAAATTGGCATTTGACCAAAATTTGAATTCGGTTAAAATTGGGATTCGGCCAAAATTGAGATTTAGCCAAAATTGGGATTATGCCAAAATTAAGATTCGGTCCAAATAGAAATTCGGCCAAAATTGAGATTCAGTCAAAATTGAGATTCGGCTAAAATTGAGATTCAGTCAAAATTGCGATTCGGCCAAATTTAAGATTCGGTTAAAATTGGGATTCGACCGAATTCGGAAACTGCCGAAAGTGGAATTCGGCCAAAATTAGAGTTCGACTTACATTGGGATTCTGCCGAATTCAGTCAACATTGAGATTCGATCAAAATTGAAATTCGGTCAAAATAGAATTTCGGCCAAAATTGAGATTCAGTCAAAATTGAGATTCGGTATGATTCGGTCAAAATTGAGATTCAGTCAAAATTGAGATTCGGCCAAATTTAAGATTCGACCAAAATTGAGATTCGACCAAAATTGAGATTCAGCCAAAATTGAGATTCAGCTAGAATTGAGGTTCAGATTAAATTGAGATTCAGCTAAAATTGAGATTCGGCCAAAATAGAAACTCGGCCAAAATTGAGATTCGGCCGAAATTGACATTCGGCCGATATTGAGATTTAGCCAAAATTAAGATTCGGTCAGAACTGAGATTCCGCCAAAATTGGGATAAGATTCAAAGTGAGAAAGGCATTTGACCGAATGAGCCATTTGGCCAATTGGCCATTTCGACAAAGTGGCAGACGGCTAAACAGCATTCGGTCAAATGGTTGTCGGCCAAATGATCAGTCACTGTTATCATTCTTCTACTGCTTATTTTTATTGTTTTTGATATTTTGTGAGCAAAATGTCATAAACAAAAAAAAAAAGTTGTAGAAGTCGGCCAAAATGGCAGTCTAGTGAAATGGCAGTCGGCCAATAAGGCGTTCTGCCAAAATTGCAGTGGGCCAAAATGGCAGTCGGACAAAAGGGTAGTCGGCCAAAATGGTGATCGGCTAAAATGGCAGTCGGCCTAAATTGCAGTCGGCCAAAATTGCAGTCGGCAAATAAGGACAGTTAGCCAAAATTGCCGTCGGCCAAACTGGCCGTCGGCCACAATGACAGTCGGCCACAATGACAGTCGGCCACAATGACAGTCGGCCACAATGGCAGTCGGTTAAAATGGTAGTCGATCAAAATAGCATTCGGCCAAAATGACATTCGGTGAAAATGACATTCGGTCAAAATGGCATACGGCCAAATGAGCAATTGGGCGAATTGGTTTGTTAGGCCAAGACGGCTAAATAGCGTTGGGCCAAACAGCACTCGGTCAAATGGTTTTCGGTGAAATGACCAGTTACTGTTATCGTCCTTCTACTGCTTATTTTCATTGTTGTTGACATTTTGTAAGCAACCTTTTCGTTGTTTAATTTCGATCGAGGGAAAGTGCTATGTACTGGCAGAATAGACATGTACATGTACATGTACACGATGTTGTCTGAGCGTAAGGTGTGTCACTACTAAAGATAACAAACGATGGGTGTGAGCGGTCAAAGTCCTTACGTCTAGTTGCAAATTTAATTCCAACTTTAAATCACATCAGATTACGATCAACTTAAACTGTTGTTAACTGACATTATTTTTCTAAACCCTCTAATATTTAAGAAATCGATTTGTCACAGAATTTACCACAGAATTATTATATATTTTTAATTGAAATGACTTGAATTGAGATTTGAGATTTGATTTAACACCTACCACTGTCGATATTTCCGACAAATATGATCTTCTATCACTTCCCAATGAGTTTATTCTCATTATTTTAACTTCAACTACATGTTTGTAAGACTTATGACCACCATAGGATCTAAAGTTCTATATACAACTGTAATTAATCAATTTCGAGCCTAATTTTATTCGATCAAATTTTCTTTCCTTCAAAACCACAGATCTGCAGCCACGGTCAACACGTCGTCCATCAATTGCCCGAACATGCCTAAATATTATATTACCGAAGTCGGCGCGCAGCGTGAGAAAACGACAAAATCAAGGCCACAATTCCTCCGATTGTCTTGCCTGGTTCATCAGCACAGCCGCGCCACGCCACGCCACGCAACGTCCCCCGGGTAAGTCTCTTCAAGTTCATTACAAAGCGAAAGTAAAATAGAAGTGAAAAACAAAACACAGAGCAACGTAACATACAATTAAATGCCGCCGTGAGTCGACTCGAATTTTCAGGTTTAATGCCTTCGAATTAAGGAAAAACTGATTTTGATTGTCGTTTTTTGTTTTTTGTCGGTGAAAAATGCGTAACCGCGTTGATCGGCATCGTAAATTGACGGGTATCGTAAAGCAATTAACAAGCAGTCTGTTGTTGTGTGCAGTTTATTTTTACGACGGACCATTCAATCGCTTGACAGACAGACCGCAAATTAATTTTCATTCCCTACTGTTACAGGGAGGGAATTGCGATTCAGTCGGGTAAACAGTGGGTATACGGTGGAGTCTAAAAATGTTACAAAATTACAGAAAACTCGAACATGAACAGAAGACTTTAGAAATATACAACTAACGGACTAAAAACTAAAGACTAACGACTAATGTCTAACGACTAAAGACTAAAGACTAAAGACTAAAGACTAAAGACTAAAGACTAAAGATTAAAGACTAAAGACTAAAGACTAAAGACTAAAGACTAAAGACTAAAGACTAAAGACTAAAGACTAAAGACAAAAAACTACAAACTACACATTGAAAATTACAGACTAAAAAGGAAAGACTAATCCGTGAAATTTTAAGACCAACGAAATTTTTCATATAAAGATATGTTTAATTAAATTCAACCTCGTTTGGGCCCACTGTGACCACATCCCATCGCTAGCAGCCCTGCTACCATATTTAAGGAAACCGCAAATGATGTTCCCCATCACAGATTACACAATAACCACATCGTTTGTAGTAGCTATATGACATCAACAATACAGCGATACTCCCTTCAGCTTCAGTAACAGTGAGAATCAATTTCAACTCATAGATCAGTACACCCCTCCCCCTGGTTTGAGGTTTCTATTTTTCGCCATATAAGTTGAAAACTGAACCCATTCTGGTTACTCTCGGGGCAGGAAACGTACGAGAAGGAAATGCATTTCCGTAGTGGGGAAACATTTCGTTCCGGACGAACTGTGAGATGCCATAAAATTACCCAGGGAAAGGGTGATTTTTCTCGTTTGACAGAACATCAAGAAGTGCATTCTACCGTTGCTAGAGTGCATCTCAGTAGGCTATACTATTGAACTGAGTTTCAGTCAGGAATTAATCGGTCAATACCTGTGCGAATACCAAATGCGAACTGTTATCGCATCACACAATGCCACCTATATAAATTAGCATTAAATTCCGCAAGCTGCCAGAAAATTCGAACGGCCTAGGTTGCAATTGATCGTCTCGCAGCCTGCCAGCATGAAAACAAGACTAATGACGTAACTGTAAGAAAAAGAAAAGCGAACAGCAAATCACAGCCTGCCTGGTAAACTCAAAATTCTATAAACAGCGCTGATCCCCACATGTGCGGATTATAACGCAACACGGATTATGCAGCCACTAGCAAGGTAAATTTATGGTTCTCCCTCGGTGCTAAACAAGACAAGACGCAGGACGTGTAGACGTAAAAATTGAAACAGAATACCAATAAATCATTAACCATCGCGCGAACCTCATTCGGCCTCTGCCTCCTCCCTTGCCACGAATACAACTCCGCCGGTGTGCGCTGCGTCATGGAATGCAGTAGGCATCATGCCAAGAACTTCAGCGTGTGCAGAATGCTTAAACCTATATGCACAAATGACAGCCACACACACCATACCAGGCGAGGAGGTGAGGCTAATGCACTCTCGCCCGGGATCTGGATACAATCGGGTGCGAAAGTTCAACCAACTCCCGAGAGTGGTGTCCCGAGAGCTAAGATGCTATCGTCGACGGCGACGTCCGGTGTGTGAACTATCGTAAACTCGTTTGGACCTGGGCTGGGCATCTGGGCTTGGTTAAGTCCTAGGCTGGGCTGGTGCAACGAGAACGACCTTGAATATCACCTGCAATTATACTACCTGCTGAGCCTGCAGCATGCTAGGCAGGACAATAGTAATTATCACACCATCTCGGACAGGACGAGCGGCAGACAAGTCAGGCGACACCGCACACTGATGAAGATGCCACAGCTCAGTGGCATAGCGCGTGCGGAAAAACTTGTTTCGTTTCATTGCCGGGCCTTTACTTCACAGGGGGGAAGATTTATAGTAAGCCGGCGGCCAGTCGTTAAAAATCAGGTAGAAAAAGGATGATTTACACGGATGATATCGCGTGGACGACACGTACGTACACGAGCTGTGGTCTCCAACAGAGCACAGGTAACGGAATAGGACAAAGGTCGTTTAACTCTTACGTCTCCAAGCCCATTTCTTTGAAAATGTTAAATTTGAAAATAATGGTTCTCAGATGTATTCCAACCAAATTTGATGCAGTTTTTCGGAAACGATCATAAAATTTGTCCAGTTTTAGGAACCGAGCCCTGTTGATAGTTCCGGATATATTGCTGGGAGTACCTCCCTTTCCAAAAATCTAAAAACTTTTATAGCGGGTTTCAAATCAGTCTAGCGACGCATAATTTTTTTTTTTTGATATTGTAATACAAATGCATTGACCAACATTCTGAGGATTTTTGGAATTGGCTCATAACCCGGGTTATTCCGGGAACCTAGTTCCTCCTGCAAAGAGGTCACTTTTCTATCGATTTTATAACCCGTCTTGCGGGGTGTCAAACTTCATAGCACACTAGAGGACATTTTGAAAGCATTCGGACGAATTGGCCACACCTTGGGGTATTCCGGGAACCTGGTTCCTCCGGCAAAGAGAACACTATTCGATCGGTTAAAAAACTCATCTTGCGACACGTCAAACTTCATGACTTTGCGAAACCAGTACACTAAACGCCATTCTGAAGGTTTTTGGTCTAATTGGCCATACTCCGAGGTATTCTGGGAGCGTGGTTCCTCCGCCACAAGGGACACTTTTCGACTGGACGCAAAACCCGTCTTGCGGCACTTCAAACAACATGATTTTACAAACAAGCTCATCGGAGGACATTTTGAGAGCAGTTGGACGAATCAGCCACAATTCGGAGTATTCCGGGAGCCAGGCTCCTCCGGCAATGAGGACACTTCAATCGGTTATAAAATCCGTCTTGTGGCATGCAACTTCACGAATTTGCATAACACGTGCACTTAAGGATATTTTGAGGATTTTGGTCAAAATAGACGCAATCTTAGGTATTCCGGGAACCTGGTTCCTCCGGCAAAGAAAACACTTTTCAACTGGTTATAAAATCCGTCTTGCGGCACGTCAAACTTTTTGATTTTGAAAAACAAGTAACTAAAGTTCATTTTGAGCGCTTTTGGTCTAATTGGTCACATTCCCGGAAAATTTCGGGAACCTGGTTCTTCCGGCAAAGAGGACACTTCGACTGGTTGCAAATCTATACCTAGCGGAACTTCAAACGTCATGATTTTGCAAATCAAGTTCACTGAGGGACATTTTGAGGGTTTTGGTCAAGTTGGCAACGCCTCGGGGTATTCCGGGAACCTGGTTCTTTCGGCAAAGAGGAATCTTTCCAACTGGTAGGAAAACCCGTCTTGCAGCACGTCAAACTTCATGATTTTGTAAACCAAAGTCATTTCAAGGGTTTTCGGTCAAATTGGACACATTCCCGGGGTATTCCAGGAACCTGGTTTCTCCAGCAAAGAGGACACTTTTCGACCTTTTTAAAACACTGTCTTGCGACGTGATTTTGTGGAAAATACCCTCAAGGACTCCAAGATGTGGTCAATTCGACCAAAACCCTAAAAATAAGGGTTTTGTTCGAATTGACCACACCTTGGAGTATCCCTTTTTAGCGGAAGAACCAGCTTTCCGAAATATCCCGAGTTATGTGGAATTTGAGTAAATCTCCTCAAAATGTTCTCCAGCGCACTTGTTTTGTAAAAATATGAAGTTTGACACACACCCCGCAAGACGGGTTTTATAATCCATCGAAAAGTCGCCTTTTTGCCGGAGGAACCAGGTTCGCCGAATACTCCAGGGCGTGGCCTATTCGACCAAAAACCCTCAGAATTTTGGTCAATGCATTTGTTTTACAAAATTATAGTTTTACGCGTCGCAAGACTGGTTTGAAAACCGCTGTGAAAGTTTTTCGCTTTTCGTAAAGGGAGGTACTCCAGTACTTCCAACAATATATTCGGAACTACGGTCAGCCCCGGAGAGATGGCCTTGGTTCCTAAAACTGGACAAATTTTGTGGGGACGTAAGAGTTAATATCGGGATAGCATCAGTTAGGCATTCTATGGAAATGGCCACCTTACTTTTCTTCAAATAATCGATTATTGATTACTTGATTAGCGCTATGTGCAGTCGATTCATGGGCCCTACTGTTGGAATAACTTTAAAAGGCACATTTTTTCGAGAGTTGTTCTACTAGAACTGTAGATTCGGGTCTCGGTAGTGCTTTCCGTCAGAATCACACACTACAATTGCATACGAGAGGGGAAAGGTAACCCACTAAAACTCCGCTTCGTGTAGCATCGCGAAGGACTGGAGCGTTTGTATGTTAACAGGCTCGATCACGTAAGCGTTTGTATGTCGCGTATGATAGTGTGTATGCAACTTCGGGTGTATAATTCGATTTGTCACACATTCCCGTGTGTTCTTGGATGATCGCGCGCGGAAGGTGAATCTGATACTTAATTTTCGGCGTACGGTTCAGATGCTAGAAGAGAGTGATTTCTTCCATATCACTTGAGTTCCCAGTCATGTCGCCATGGAACGTGTTGTCTAGTGGATATAAGCGTCATTTTTTATAGGTCCAACCGAAGGTATTGACCAAGGCTGCTAGGGTCGAGAGTAGGGACTTCCACACGTGACCGATTCATGATCGCGCGAACACGAGCGTTTGTAGGTTTACTCTTGAGACCACGTTTATGAATTTTAAAGTGCTGTCATATTTGCGAGTTCGCACGCGTAGTTGTGCTTGGATGATCGCGAAGGGCTCGAGCGTTCGTATGTTAACGTGGTTGTCGCTTGCGCTAGCGTGTATGTAACTTCGCGTGCATAAATTTGATTTTATAGCCATGTGACCATTCCCATATTCGCGTGTATTATTGAATGATCCCGCGCGAAAAGCGAATCTGATAATTAATTTTGAGTGTATGGTACAAATACCAGAAGGGAGTTTTCACTTTAAAATGCGAAATTTTTAAAACAAATTTGTGAAAAACATCTCAAAATAAGTGTAATGGCTTGTAACAATGAGACTATCTTCACAATTTTGAAAAAAAATCTTGCTCGTTTATGTATCATGTAACTTCGCGTGTAAAATAAAGGTTTTATAACTGTTTGGCAGTTCATATATTCACGTGTGTTCTTGAAGGATCGTGCAGAGCGTGAATCTGATACTTATTTTTCAGGGAACGGCTTAGATGCTAGAAGAAAGGAAGTGCCCCCATATAACTAGAGCTTCCGGTTATGTCACCATGGAATGTGAGGTATAGTGTATATCAGAGTCATTTTTTACTTTTTTTATTAGATTGGGCCAACTGAAGGCCTTTACTTACGTTGCTAGGAACGAGGGTAGGCATTTCTGGACGTGGCCGGCACATGATCGCACTTTGTAGGTTCACGCTTGAATCTGCGTTTAAAAGTTTATAAACACTAAAACGATTATTTATTCAGCGGGGTATTTTCATGTTTTAATAAATCTTGAGCCTAAATGTTGCAGATTGATCGCGAAGGATTCGAGCGATTGCATGTTGGGGCAATCGTATGGGCGTTTGTGTGTCGTGTATGTTAGTATGAATGTAACTTCGCATGTATAAATTCGATTGTATAACCGTGGTGTCATTTGCATATTCACGTATATTCTTGAAGATTTGTACAAATCGCTAATCTGATGTTAAATTTTGAGTGAATGGCGCAGATGCTACAACTGAAAGCATGAACCTAGGATGCTAGGCCTAAGAGTAGAGGCTTCCGGACGTGTCCGATTCATGATCGCGTGGCACAGTGGTACGACTTAGAACAAAAGGTGGACTAAAGTTCAAACCCTGTCGTATCGGTTCAAATA
This sequence comes from Topomyia yanbarensis, assembly GCF_030247195.1. NCBI lineage: Eukaryota > Metazoa > Arthropoda > Insecta > Diptera > Culicidae > Topomyia > Topomyia yanbarensis. The sequence goes on along the minus strand of NC_080672.1, from coordinate 42,638,456 downwards.
GGACGGATTTATGTAATTTTGGTACGCTGAATTCGTTTTTGATATTAAAACATTTACTATTCATTAGGGTGTCTCAAAAATATATTTTTTTCTAAATCGTTCTTAAAATTTGTGTTTATTAATTTTCGTGTGCCTAATCGTTTTTGATATTAACATTCGTAAAAAGAATTGCATTATACATTAGGGTGACTCAAAAATAATTATTTTGTTGCGAAGGCTCAAAATATATTTTAAAGAAGTTTTTGTGCTCTGAATTCCTATTTTGGTTTTAAAAATAAAAATTAGCTTTACTCCTTATTAGAGTGGCTCAAAAGTAAGTATTTTGTCTTTCATATTGATTTTTTTCAATAGTAATTTTGGAATTTTTTTCCATATTGAAACGACTTCTCATTACGGGGCTTCAGAAATGACTATTTTGTTTTTATGGATCAAATAACATGTGTTCGACTAATTTTGGAACGTTTAATTCACTAGTGGGTTACTTGATATGAAAACTACATTTTCTTTCATTTTCAAAAAAGCGTCATAGTGGAATGTTTAATTACATTCACCAATCACTAATTCACTAATCAACAAGATGGTTAACGATTTTTTTTCGCAGGTGTGTTTTAAGTTACTTAAGTGTTCACTCAATTTGGCAGCTATTGCGTAAGAAATAGTTCCAGAAACATTTTATGATATCTTTCAAATGGTTGAAAATATTTACTGATTTTTAAACATTCTTAATACCTTTACCATCTAAAAAACCATACCTCCCACTCGGCTCCTTACTCTTGATTGCTAGTAAAACCCTTGGAGATCATGCTCTCAATGCTATTTGAAAGTTGTTCATATATTCGTGTCATTATTCTAGCCATAAAGATTATTCTAATTCAATATCAGTAATAACCATGCGTCTCCATTCACCGTTTTTTTTAAAATTTTGACTGCCTATCGCAAATTTTCGCAAAACTAGCATAGACTCATTTTAAAGAGAAAATTAAGGGTTTTCGAATGAGTATAGTGTGATCGCGGGCATTCACGGGCGTCGTTGATGTTATCGCATTAGAAGTTCGCATTCAATAAAAATTCATGACAAACAGTAACTAAACCAACTAGTGACTTATTTTTGGCGATTTTACGATGTAATTCAATCACACGGATAATTTTGGTGAAGAAATGCAATGAATAAAATCCACCGTTTCTTTGAAAAACGAAAATAATCGTATGTAGGTCCTATGGTCAGATAATTCAAAAAACACATGAGTTATCCCCTTCAAAAAGGTGTTAAAAATTCATTTTACGTTCAAATCACCCAAAATCTCGCGAAAATGTCTCTGATGGCTCAGCTGATAGGAGAAAAATACTAGCGAGAATATCGCACAAGCTTCATATATGGACTTAAGTCCGGGCTCGTCCCACTGTGCGTGGGAGTGCGCGTTTGTATAATCGGGCGTAAGCCGACATTTATCAATTCGTATCATCGTGTCGTTTTAATCTATTCTAGATATCGGGTGCAGATGCGCACAGATGATTGTGAGTAGATGATCGCATGCAGATTTGTATGATCGTGAAGGATACGAGCGCTTCTATGTTAAAATGGTTGATCGCGTAATGTTTTTAATTCGCGGATGCTAGCGTGTCTATAACTTTGCGGGTTTAAATTCGATTGTATAGCCATGTAGCCGTTGATAAATTTGCATAGGCTTTAGAATGTTCATACGAGCCGTCATTCTGATGAAACATTATACTGCATGTACTTTGCTGAGATATCAATTGAAAAATTTTACTGACTGTTCAACTGTGCGTAAATTACCGAACTGAATTGAGTGTGTAGAAAGAAAGTGAATTTCACCATCTCGTTGGGATCTACGATTATGGCGCCCTTTGACTTGTGTCTGTTGTATATAAGATTCGTATTTTGGAGTGGGAGCTCCCGGACTAGTATGTTTCGTAATCTGGTGCTTGTAAGTTGGAATATGGAACCGCGTTTATAAATTCGTACTACGTTGACTTAATCACCAGGAAGTTTTCATGATAGCAAAATTGTGGGCGTAGGTATGCGTGAATGATTGCGTTTGCAATCGGATTTGTATAATCGCGAAGGTTTCGAGCGTTTGTATGGTATTGTGCGTATTTTTCTAATCACGTGGGTATTTGTATTGTATTTCGTTACAATGATTATTAGGCATTTAATTAACGTGAAATATAAGAATTATAAAGAGGCAAATGACCCGCTGTATTACATTCCGTAACGAAATTTGACCTTCTTTTTCGACAGACTTCACAGCCGAATCTTAGTGTACAGGACATTCCATGGTTAGTGTTGCGATCCTACTAACACTAAGAATTCTTCCTGATTAGGATTCGAATATACGGCAACTGGCTTATGAGACAGGTGTCGTACCCTCTGAACTGCCAGACCAAGTCATTTTGATATGATAGATTAAAAATAGTGATACATGCAAACGTTGGATTTGTGCGTTTCGCTTTCTTCTCATCATAGTGCCAAGCGGTTGGTTTTTAAATCAAAACACTAGATTTCGTTAGTGCTTTCTCATCAGCAAACCACAAAATTGTGCGCTTGCTACCAGAGACATCAATAGGAACCAGGCGATCACGCAAGATGCGTGACATTTTGGTTACTTAATAGCCGAGACGATGTCAGTTACTGATGAGAAATATCTGAAGAGTAGAAATTCAGCTGATGATGCTTGGTATGTTTTGGATTCCGGATCTCTTCCTCTATTAGAATCGGTGAAAAAACAGAGAAATCGGGTTTTTCGGATGTATGTCCTCGTAGTCAGATAGAATTTGTGAATTTCAAGAGTTCTAGCAATGTGGGTATTAAAATTCTTGAAATTGCATCAAAAGATTGCGTCTTATAGTGATATGACTATTTGATAATTTGGCCTCAGAACAGATTCCTTCGGGGTCGTGAGAGACCGTTCCGAGATCGAAATTGCGAGTTAAGTCATCATAGCGTAGGGATAGCATAAGGGTTTATACATTAGGCCGGAGTCCCAAGGGTTGCAGGTTCGAATCAAGCCACTACACAGTGTTTTTTTCGTCAAAAAAGTGCGAAAAATTATTCACGTGAAAACGGTAAAGCGTACAACAATGATGTCTACTGGTGTTTTTTATGACGATCCAAGACCTTCACTTTCATGTTATAGTTGTAATGATTAAACTCCCTTGAAGTAAGATTTTTGACACAAATTTAGTAAAACGATCTTAATTCTTAAATGAAACAAATATTACTGCTATCTTCGTGATCTGTGCTATTATTTTTGTTAATTATTTATTAAGGTTTTAACCTGGAGGGTCATTCGCCATCTTAAAAAAAGTACATTTAAAAAAAAAATTATTCCATTTCCAAATTAATATGATTGAAAAAAATAAATAAATAATCGAATATTATTTCTGTCCGCTTCTTGAATAAATTTCCTTTTTGCTGGTTTGTTGATCATTGCGTTTGATTTTCGCAGTTACTTGTTTACTGTTTTTTTGTGTTTCCGAGTAACTCTGATATGACAGTTTTCTTTCTTGTTTTTTTTTCTTCCATATGTATGGCACTATGTATGTTATTGTTTGGACGGCTGTCTGTGGTGCATCAGCCGATGTAGAAAGTTGTTTGATGGTGTTGGTTGTAGTAGATGAATTTTCTTTAGTTGTTTTGGCGCATGGCTTGTCGTAGTGTGCCGTCTGGTTACAGAACTGGCACGTGAGCGTCTGCCCATGGTATGTGCATAGGGTTCTTTGTATGTAGTTAACACCTTGATATGATCTGCTTCAGTCACGTAAGATGGTAGAGGTTGGTCTAGTCGCATTCGCACAACCCGAACACCGTTGAGAATGTCAGGGATAAGGTTTCTCCAAGTTAGAAACGGATCCCACTTTTCCATACACTACCAGTCAAAATTTTAAGTTCACCCTACAATGTTAATGTAAAATTCAAAAATTTATTGTGATTAATTATTATTATTTATAATTATTTTTCGATACATTTCTCTACGATAGACACATAAAATATGTAGTTTTTTTCACCTTTCAATAATGACATGATAATCTTCGAATTAGATCAATTTTTTTTTCTTTTATGGGCAGCTAGGGCCGAGGGTGGTGGCTAGCGGGTTTCATACATCCTTGACCTGACGGACAAAGCTATGGTGCCTTGAACACAGGCAACGCAGATCCAAGGCCATCATTGAAATGATAAGTTCTGCGTTTGAGATGTACTTCCCCCGGTTACCAGACGAATACCTGTAATTATTACTTGTTGCTTTGTATGTATGAATCTAATGTTCAGTCCTGGGTGGTGTATGCGTGGAAGGTGTGGTTTTTAGCGTTCGAGTCCAGGAGTGCATATCTGTCTGGGTTAGCGTGGGCGTTTACTAATTGTGTAATAGTGTGATCGCTAAAGGCTCGAGCATATGAATGTCAGCGTGTCTCCAACTTTGCGTGCATAAATCCGGTTTTAGATTCGTGTTGCCATTCGCACATTCACGTGTATTCTCGAACGATCGCGCGCGGACCGTGAATCTAATAATCAATTTTCAGTGTATGGTAGAGAAACGTGTTGTCTAGTGAATATGAGCATCATTCCCGATCGGTCCAACTGAAGGCATGAGTCTAGGCTGATCGAGAGTAGAGAATTCCGAACGTAGCCGGTCTATGATCGCGCGAGTGGTGGGTTAATGCTTGAGACAGCGGTTGTAAAGTTATAGGTGCTGAAAAGTTCACTTAAGTAAAGGGGTGTTGGCGAAATTGCGAGCGTATGTGTGTGTGGATGATTGAAATTGTAATGTAAGTTCGCGTTTTTGACCAGGTTTGTGTTATCGCGAAAGTTAGGGGCGTTTGCACGTTTTGGATGTGAATGTATATGGGAGAATATGGAATTGACTGTGCTAGTGAATATCAGTATGAACCCAACTCAAGATACAGTAATAAAAGGAAAAATAACATGCCGAATGTTCCTTTTTTAGTTCAATAACCGTGCATTGAAGAATGCTCAAAAACTCTGAACTAGGCCCCGTCGAGTCCAGTCTGTCCGTCTCGTCCTGTCGTGTCTGGGGTTTCCAGGTTACATGCATTCACCAGATGAGACTAGCTTATGTCAGTTTACTTGTGCACTGGTTTCGTAGAATCGAGGCGATCATCGAAATGATAGATCCTACGAGTGAATGCACTTGGCCCAGTCACCTGTCAAGCATTTGTGTATTTGTGTGTGTTGAGATATGTGTGGAGCCTGTAAATAATATTTTAATACGAATATTTTATACTTCAAAACAAGAAATGTGTAATATACTACTTGCAGTTTGTTGATCGTTCCTACTTATCTGATACCATCGAGTATGAGAATACATATCCATTGTTCTAAAACCTGGCGACGTCCGATGGCAGAGAAGAATCATTGTTGGCAGCAATGTTGCTCTTCTTGGATGTATGAACTCAAAAAGGTCATCACAAGAAAATAACGCATGAGACCGAAAATAAATAAAAAAAAGAGAAGAGTTAGTATTGTTATTGAGTATTAATAATATGCCGATTTTTTCGAGAGTTGTCCTACTGGAACTGTAGATCTAATTGATTTAATTAAGGCATGGACCTAGACTTCTGGAATCGGGGATAGAGACTTCCGGACGCGAACGATTCATGAATGCGCGAGTGCGGGGGACTGTAGGTTCACGCTTGAGACTGCGTTTGAGTGATTACAAGTGCCTAGACGTTCATATTATCACCGGGATGTTATAATGTCTGGAAGAGCGCGAGTATAGGTTGCGTGGATGGTCGCGAAGGGCTCAAGCATTTTGATATTTTTTTTGTCGCGTGTATGTGACTTTGCATTCGATTTTTATGTAGTTTCGCGCGAACACGGGCATTTGGAGGTTCACTCTCGAGACCGGGATTGTTAATTTACAAGTGCTAAACCATTCACTTAGTCACCAGGGTGTTATCCTTTTTGCGAGATCGTGGGTGTAGTCGTGCGTGGATGATCGAGAAGGACCCGAGCGTTTGTATGTGGACGTTTTTGTCGCGTGTGCTAGTATGTAACTTCGCGTGGACACATTATTTTTATAAGCGTGTGGCCATTCGCATGTTCGCGTATTCTTCAACGATCGCACATGGACGTCTTGTCTAGTTTTTATTTCTATTGGTCCAATTAAAGGCATGAATTTGGGCTGCTATGATCAAGGGCGGAGACTTCCGGACGTGACCGATTCATGATTGCGCGAGCTTAGGTTCTTAGGTTCCAACGTTCACCTAATCAATCGGGGTGTTTGAATATTGGCGAGATCGCGGGCGTTCGTATTTGTGACCAGGTTTGTGTTATCGCGTAGGCCACGTTTGTACGTTTGGAATGAGGTGCCTGCAGAGAGAATTGGGCCCTAAACCCACATTGTATATTATTTGACCATGGCAGTGGATAATAAAGGTCGCCAAGTTAAGTACTAAAATTGATCACAATGTAGCTTAACTAAAAAGAAAATAATCGTATCCCAAGTTTATATGATATAATCACATACTGCTATAATACTGCTTTGGTGGAAAAGCCCCCGGACCACATCAAGGTACAGTATCATGCCGAGGGACATGATAATCTTCGAATTAGATCAATTTGAATAGATATTTTTTCGACAGTTAAGATTTTCAATGTAATAAATTTTCTACAAACCTTTTAATAAAGAAAAATGTAAAAAAAACAATTTGGAATTTAATTTTCGAAGTGAGCTCTCGTAGCACTAAGACTGCATTATTAAGTACTCGACACATCAAAACATTACAACCTGTTATATCAAGATTGTTTGTGATCTATGCGTCACCCAAATACGTCAAAACCCCTCCTACACTCTGACCAGCAGCGTGTAGCAACATGATATAGTGAAGACGCACGTGCTTGACAAAGTCTACTGATAAACCCACTCAATTATGTAACATTCAAAAAAAATCAAGTGAACTTAAACTTTTGACTGGTAGTGTACTTCGAAATGAATCTTTTAACAGATGCAAAATTATGTAGGCGAATTTCCGAATTTGGGTCTTAGTTTTGACGTTTTCATATTCGACGTCGTGTTGCATGTGATTCTTCCCTGCGAAGCTTTCTGCCTCGGCGAAAGAATTGAACGTCATTAGTACTACTTGTCTCGTATGATGTAGCTGTATGTGTGACACTTCTGTGACAAAAAGTTCCATTTTCACTATGGTCAGCTGTTCCATCTCGTGCATGGGGTATGAGTAACCGCTGTTTTGTTTCTTTCTCTAATAAATTTTCAATTATTTTTACAAACATAACTCTATCAAAAATCCTACATTGTTGGAAAATTTCAAATTCTTGGCAGGTTGAAATATATGCTTTGCATTGTTCAAAAGTTCATGTGTTCTGAAATACAATTTTGTCAAATATGTTGAAAAACTTGGAAGAATTATTTGTTTCGAAAAATGTGATTTTCTGAATCTAGGTATTTTTATCAAGTCGCAATAGTTTTTGCAAGATTGTCTAGCTATAGTTCTTATGTTTGCATTGCAAAAATTAATATTTTTAGGACACATTTGTTTCAATATTCCGGGAATTCAATTGAATAAGGCAATACAAGTACAGGTGCGGCTTTTGCCTAAATTTCTCAATTTATCTAACAATATTACTGAACACATTGTGTAAAAGTATAAACAAGTTATGGATGAAGTTTCACGTTGAAATTGAAAATATAATTCCAAATTTGCGTGATGCCGTAAAACTGTTAATGGTGGCAGAATGCCATATCAGACTAAAACATAATTGAACTGTTTCGCCACATTTACATATCGCCTGCTAGATCATAATTTTTTTTAGCAATTTTTGGCATTCTCTTCTCATGAACCTACTCTGGGACGGTCAACTTACGATTGACGCTGTAAAATTCCTGTTCAGGGAGTTTGGAGAAGTCAGCTTTGTCGTAAGTTTCGTCATCGATAACGATGCAACACACTTGATGAGTTATAAAAACGGGTAGTGTTTCCTGAGTCAAGTCGCTGCTATGGCACTTTTCTATTCATTTTAATATGGTGTCTTTTATAGCTTCTTGTGTCACTGCTTTGATTTTCCAGTGACATCAGAGACTGTCATGATTGGTTGGTCTTTGATTGTTTTTTTAAATTCTTGCACATTCATTTCTTTCTATTGTGTTTGCCTTGGAATTGTTTCACCAAAACCCTTTCACAATTTCGTTCAGTGTTCAGTCATAATTAATTCAATTATGCGAGCAATTCTTAAGTCATTTCACAAACTAAATCCTGGTTACGGGCCTGTTTACATTTATCATCTAACTGGTCTCAAGTTGGTGCCAGTTATTGATGAGGAGATTCTGAAACGCAAAAATCCAACTCTAAGTTGGATATTGCGCCCTTTCGCAAAAAAAAACAATTGGACCATTCCAACACCATTTTCTCGCATTAGAGAAAAACTTTTGTTTCGGCTGAAATAGCTGCAAAATTCTCCGTGCAATGGAACATGGTACAAGCAATTTTTGTAGGCAGCTTTGGAACGATTTTAATCTCGTTTTAGCATACCATTCACCATACCGTCACTGCCACCGAGGACAGTTCCAGCTACGAACGGCAGTCAAATTTGCGTTCCGCATTTCCTAGCAAAATAACTAGAAAAAGAAAATCGATGTCCGATACGACGAGATTTGCCTAATTGGCGACGACGATCGTATCTCACTGTCATATGCATCTAGGGGGTATCTGTAAGGGAACCGAAGTCGATACGCAACGACGCCGCTATCAGAGAGAGAGAGATAGATTGGCGCCACGATTAGGACGAGAAATTAGACCCAATTATGTGGGAAGACTTGGAGACGTTGGGTTCTGCGGGAACGCGATGAGAAGGAAATACTTTCCAACTGCAGGCTCGATCCACATCGTGTAGAGTCTAAAATCGTGATCCACCGAGATCGGACTGGTTCGATGATGGTGGTTGGTAGCAAAACTGAAGGCATAGGGAGATTTATGGTTAATTAGCAGTTGTTTTAATTTGAAAATTCAGGTCTTGACTGACATGTCGATTGGTTACTTCGCGGCACAGAAATGGCTAGGCCCGATAGGGGTTGTAAATTTCAAACGCTAAATAATAAATTAGCTCTCCTAGTGTGGCTGATTGCCCCGGAAAGTCCAAGACTAATTGCCCGTTTGATTCGAATTGGTTGCCAGTGGGACACGTGAGCTGCGAGATGACCGAGTCGATAAAATAGCTGCAGTATTAGGCCTTGTGTTTTTGTATGAAGGGGGGGTAGCTAATTATCGGCTCGAAAAAGGGCGTATCCGGGAGTTGAAGGCGTTCGTGATTTTACGCTGAAAGTAATTGATGAATTTAGTTTGAAGTGGTTTCAAAATAGTGGATAGTTATATGAAATAAGATTCTCGAAGCCGAATAATTCAACAGTTATTTACTAGTAAAAACCGTTGTTTTATATATATATATATATATATATATATATATATATATATATATATATATATATATATATATATATATATATATATATATATATATATATATATATATATATATATATATATATATATATATATATATATATATATATATATATATATATATATATATATATATATATATATATATATATATATATATATATATAAATATATATAATAAAGAAGTATGTTTGGTATATTCCAATTATAGTCTGCCTTGGACAATTTGGTGCAGAAGAAAGACTGCCATTTATTGAGCTTGAAATTAGGAACCGGCACTGGGTTCATCCTTCAAGTACGTAATGTAATGCACCAGTTCTACAGTCAGGCAACCGGTCAATCAATGTGACATTAACCTGTTGCCGAACAAGATTCTACCGCGTCATCCCCGAAAGTCGTTACCCAATCAACGGTTGCACCCTCATTGGGGCTGAACAATGCAGCACCTACATACCTACACGGTGGCCATCACAGCCACCACCCAAACGGGGTGGTGGATTGAGAGAAGCGCGGCATCCATGGACCAATTTCCGACGTTTTGTTCTTGCACTGTTCGTACTACTTATTGAAACAAATGACGGCAATGAAAGGCTAGGAAAATATCTCAATTAAAGAAATTGGTGCCGTTGGCGGGTGCAGCGCGGCTGTTTGGTGGTGTTCTGAACACATTGCACAATAGGTTATGCTGTTCACTGTGAGATACACGGAACACCCCTCCGCTAGCAGCAACAAGGGACACGGCTACCACTGCCGATGTTTGGAGGTCGTCCGTGCCACCACAACCAGATGATGGCGAATGAAGGAAATTCCGAAACCGTGCATTGTGTGCAGATTGGTGAACGCGGTTGGAACTGTCGAAGCGGAACGATCACCCACAGATGCCTGGGAGTTCAATTTCCTGGTCCAAATTGAAGATTGGTTGGTTGATGGTGGGAATCGGAAAACTAGGTTTTCCTGGATATCGGGAAGGGTTTCAAATTCAATAATTCAAATATTCATTGAATTCGGAGCGATGCTTAAGGGCAATGGTCAATTTTGAAAATGAGCCCATTACAATTTTTAGACTGGGAATGAGGACAAGCTAGACTTTATGAGTAACTGAGAATTTATGTTGATCAATCCTCATTATATTGGTATTTTCATGAGATTAGTGACTTAAAATTAATGAGTTCGATGGAGAACGGCCGCAGCATCTCGGGGCCCACTGCATGCATCGCCAATCGTCGATTCCCAGAACTAGCCGTAACATTCCGAGCGACGTCGAATCGGCTGAGCTTGCTGCTAGTTACACACATACATGGGTTTAGTTGCGCGATTATCGCTTGGCACGTGTGTCTACAACCGGATTAGCAATCGGTGACGAAGAGCGATAATTAAATTCTAGCCTGACTCGTGGCGGCATCACTTTGAAGCGTGCTTTTTATGACATTTCAAAATGTACACCAGCTTTAAGCCATACAGACGACCTACGGTGGTTGGATACAAATAACACTATCGCAATTGTCGAAGCGGATCGAGTTCTATCAAATAAAACGTTTTGTAATAGGTACTGCAGTCTATCTGGCAGACATTCGAGAGGTTTAAAGACTACGTCGAAACTGGAACCCACGGTGGGAATTTCTGTCGGTGTTGGACATCTGACGTTTGCAGAAAGACGGGAACGAGCGAATAGAAATGGAGATTATCATTCCATCGGATTTCTCGCCACCTGTGGCATACCGCACTGCGGAATTGGATGGAAAGTACAGTAGTTACTGTTTCAAATCATTCACCAACTGCGGTGTGGTGCAAAGCATAGTAAGAATTTGACCTACTTTGGTCAACTTCGCTTGAAACTTCAAAAGCTTGCCAGTAGAACACAGTTCGCTTGTGTCCGAACCCCTTAGAATCTTCCCTTGATGTCGAGTGAAGCCTCAGCCCAGTGAAAATGGAACACGAACGAAAGCGGGAGTGTGCGGTTAACTTCAGTAAATTTGGCTCACGTTTCGGTTGCCACGCCCGCAGCAGACCATCAGTGCGGGTAGCGAGGCGTGAAAAAGAAACGAGCGACCAGCCAACCAAACAGAGCGCCGTTCTGTGTTGTCAGTTGAAGCCGTTGTCTGCATCAGCTGGTGTGAAATTGAATTGGTTGCCGCCGGACATTCACGATTTTCCGGTGCAGGGGTTTTCCGCAGTGAACAGTAATATCAATCTGCGGCGAAGTCAGTCGAAAGTGGACTAAAGTGATTCAATTATCATGTGGTCATTTTAAGTTGTATGTTGTTCCTATTGGACAATTCCACCAAGATTCGTCCAAAAGTCTTCAAAATGCTGAGCGACCATTTTCGATTCAGATCAAACTTTGCACGTTTCACCATCATCGAAGACTAAACATTTTCCATAATCAGTCATATCATTTTGACTCAAGAATATTTTGTTAAAAGGATCAGAGAATAAGAAATGGATAAAATATATTTTGGAAATACTTCAAACAATTTTAAATCGTTTGTTGTTAATATTTTGAAATTACTGTTTTTACGTTAGACACATATGAGAGTTAGAGCTGCCAATAGAGTGCGCAACCGTGTATAAAATTCGCGTATCCCCCGCATTAAAGCGATTCCTTTGAGGTCCAAAAGCAGTAGTCGATAAAACCAAATACCATTTGACTGAATGCGTTGAACATATGGTAATGAGCCTATTTTGACACGATTATGAAAAGGGCCGCACTATTTTTTAAACATGTTTAAAATGAATCTACATTACACGAATTTCGCGCTAAATCGTATTCAGAATTGGCAGCACCCTCTCAGATTTTATTGAAACTTTCTGTACACGAAGACTTTGTTACAAAATGCCACTTTGCATACTTTGTTTTCCAAAAATGATCTAGACTGTCTTTTGACCAATGAAAGTCATAGTCATCTCAGAATCCATTAAAACTCAGTTTGTGAAAAGATATTGTCTAATTTAACAACTAAGTATATTTTTTTCAAGGATCCCATTGAAAAGAGTTTATGTCATTAAACGAATATTCCATTATTACTTCTTTATTTTCTTGTTTAGTACTAAGGAAGGATCACTTGACAAACCCGTTAACGTACAAATGCTTGTGCCCTTCGCGACCATCCACGGTACCTACACGCGCGATTTTGCAAACATGAACATGGTGAATGTCTCAGCGCTTATAAATTTTCAAACGCGGTCTCGAGCGTCAACCTAACAACTCCCGCGCTCGCACGATCATGAATGGGTCACTTCCGGATGTTTCTATCTTTGGTATCTAGGCAGACTAGGTCCATGTTTTCAATTAAACCAATTAAAAAAAGATGGGTGGGTAATGTCTGCGACATAACCGGAGAGATGTAGAATACATAAAGAACACGTTCTTCAAATATGTTGATACTCATTAGGATTTTCGGACAAAAGCTGATTTGGGCGAGGAATATTTCAAATTATTCTTTACAAAAATGATGGTGGTCCTGAAAAGGACCGGTTTTGTTGGCGTTGTTGGCCTTGGTGAGGGAGATGGCTAACGATGAAATTAATTGTTAGCATGAGGAAGTCGCGTAGTACTGGCCAATGGAAGAACAGATAATAATTGATTCCTGAAAATCAATTTTTCTTTATTCATGTAAATTATACATACTTACAAATCTAACAGAAGATTCCTGATCATATTTCTGAATCATTAGTGCGAACATTGTGTAATTTGGTTAAGTACAATGAAAGTTACAAACTTTCCAAACTCGACCTTCTGTTCATTCAGAAATATTGAAATGGGGTGTCGTGGTCACAATAAAAAAAGATGGGTGGGTAATGTCTGTCACATAACCGGAGCGTCGTGATTTCAATTCGAGACGTTAATTTAAATCTAATAATATTCAACAGAATCACGTTTGAATGGGAAATTTTCAAATAATTCTCTATGGTAATAATGGTGGTTCTGAAAAGAACCTTTGGTATCGGCGTTGGTGTTGATGGTGATGCGCTGGATCGTTGGATATTTTTGGCATGATAGTTACGTGCCTGGCGAACTGTTTTGTAGCCTCGAACAAAACGACAAGACTGGCTTCTTCGGGTACCATTACGGCTGAACTTTATAAGCTTAGCTCGACTTTGAAATCCTGCACAATCTCACGAATCAGACACTGGTAGGGCCATTTTGTTTGCTACTAGCACGGAGCTGCACAAAAAATCATTTAATGCAGTTAGTTCACGGGGGCTGCCAAAAAGCTTGAATAGAAGCATGCGACTTCAACGTTTCTCTTAAACACATGCAACAACACATTCGTTTTGGTAATACTGATAATAACAGTAGAAAGGAATGGAAAAGCAGTGCACGAAACGAGCGAGAGGATAATTTAAATTTTTGTTCCGTGTGCAAGCTACTTCTTTCCACCCAACGTATTATGTTGCTTGTTGAAAATTTGCTACACACCTTAAAATAAAAGTTTCAGTTTAACTCTCACTAGAACACAATTGATTGGTCCTGAAAAGAACCGTTGCTTTTATTGTAATTTACGCCCACTCCCACAAACCGACCAAGTAGGCATCAGTGGCTTCATTACGGCTGAGTTTTGTAAGCGTAGCTCGACTTTGAAGTAATACACAACCTTACGAACCAGACGCTGGAATGTTAGCCAGCGGATTAGTTGCTCCGTTGCCCTTTAGTTGGGGCGAAATACTAGCATGGCGACAGTTCCTGATCGGTAGTTGGTTGCGATGGGCCACCAGTAGCTGGGCACTTTTGCGGACCGTCATCATCGCCAACTGCTTTCCTCCGGTGGACTGGCTGCTTGCTAGTGCTTGAACGAATACGAATGATGAGAAAAACCGACCGACCAATATTCATATATGAAAACACGAGAAAGCACTACTATCGCTCTCCCGCTCGTTTTCGTGCCATTCCTGTGCCTTTCCTTTCCGTTCGGCTACCAATACTAGCATAACCAAAACGAATATTCTGTCTTTCCATCGCCTTCAATCTAGTGGCCAGTGCTAGCAAACTTGCATGTTTAGTTTTTCAATAACAACATTCCAACAATATTTTCAAAGAATGTTGCAGATTTGAAAAGAAGGAAGGAGAAGATTTTCACAAACTTAAATTCTTTTGTTTTATTTGTTAGCGCTGATAAAGGCTATTTAGTTTGCTACTAGCAAGGAGCTGCACAAACAAATCGATTTATGCAGTTAATCAATGGAGGCTGCCAAAAAGTTCGAATAAAAGCATGCGACTAGTGTACTTTGCATGTTCTATATTTTATCAATACTAGAGAGGATCAATAAAATAATTCAAATTGTTATAGCGACATGCAATTGTGGCAACACTGGCCATGAGATGGTGGGGGAACACGCACATTCGTTTCAGTTATGATGGTAGTAGCAGCAGAAAGGAATGGAAAAGCAGTGCACGAAAACGAGCGAGAGAAGATAATTTAAATTCTCTTTCTTTCTTTCCACACATCGTATTTCTTATATTGCTTTCTGAAAATTATTTGTTATACACCATAAAATGTAAATTTCAGTTTAACTCTTATTAGAACACAATTAATTGGTCCTGTAAAGAACCGTTTATTGTTTTATTGCGGGAGCATAATTCAGGCGCACTCCCCGCGGACACGGTGAGCTAGAAAGCACTATTTTGCATTCTCGAACAAACCGACCAAGTAGGCATCGTTGGCTTCTCGGGGCATCATTACGACTGAGCTTTGTAAGCGTAGCTCGACTTTGCAGTCCTGCACAATCTCACGACCCAGACGCTGGAACGATAGCCTACTCTGTTGCCCTTTAGTCCCTTTCTCGCTCGTTCTCGTGCCGTGCATGAGCCTTTCCTTTCCGTCCGGCTTCTAATGGCCTAACCAAAGGAATATGCCGTCTTTCCCCCACCAAGTGCTCTCGTCAAGCAACCCAATGCGAATAACCATACGAACAAACATGTAATGGACCTATATATAAACTTTTCATTATTTTATTGTTCGGTTGGTCTACCATAACGACGGCTCTGTGCGGGATGGGCTGAAAATTTTCACTTTTCCGAGTCGTTTTCGAAAGATTTTTCAAAACACATTTTTTTGTTATTAGTACATGTTATACATACTTCAAATTTTAATACAGCGTAGAGGAACATATTTGCAACAAATTGGTCTAAAAATCAAATCATTCTGTTAAGTATGATAAAAGTTATTAACGTTCAAAATCTGACGCGGCGCCGCAGCCGATATTTTGAAACGGGACCCCTATATTGAAACCTTAAATGTATTCTACATTAAAAGAAAGCTTTCATATCCACTGGACAACACCTTCCTTGGCGACATGACCGGGAACTTCAGTGATATGGGGTAACTCACTCCCTGTCAGAACGTGAATTGTGCACCGTAAACTAAATATCATAATGACGCTCCGCGTGACCATTCAAGAACGCATACGAAAATGTGAATGGCCACACAGTTACAAAATCGAGTTTTGTGCACGCGAAGTCACATGCACGCGAGCACACGCGACAAACCCGTTAAAATACGAACGCTTAAGCCCTTCGCCATCAACTACGCATACTTACGTCTGCGATCGCGTAAACTTGATAACACCCCGGTAATAAGATAAAGGTTTAAGCACTTACTCAGTATCAAACGCGGTCTCAAACGTATAATAGAAAACGTAAATCTATCCTATAAGCCAACCAGTATGGGTCCTACAGCATGGACATAATTTGCACAACTCGGTGTGTGCCTTACTACGAAATCGTCTTGAAATCTAAAACTAAGAGCTACCTGGCAGGCATATCCATTTTTAAAGGGGCTGTCTGTGCGCCCAAAGAGAACCAACAGGCTTCGCGAGTCGCGATATTTTTGTCACCTGATACTATAGTTGGTGTCGTTAATCTTACCATAAGGTTGCAAAGTTGTTCTCTTCCCTGTTATCGTTATTTGCGATTTCTCCCCTGACCCTGATACAGTTGCTGACTTTCCGATGTTTTTCCTAAGTAAAAGATGTCTTTCTTACAAAAAACTAAGTTCATTGTTCTGGCTATGGTTCAATTATTTAATTCAGTTTTTTTTTATTTTAAGGATGCCATACTGTAATACTAGCCATTAAAAATAACTCTAGACCCACTCATTATTAACAAAATTCCGTTATTGCCTCTTGTGTATCTGTATTATTAGTTTTAAGACAGCCGTGATTTTTTTAATCGAAATTTGCTTCTTTTTACTGATTAGTGCTGGATGTTCATTTCGAGATACTAGGACCAATAGTTGGTTTTTTGATTGTATTTTAGCAGTAGGTGTCAATGGCTGCTTATTAGCCGTCTGGGTATCTGCCGGGGGTATGTGACCAGCGTTACTTGCATAAAAGCAGGCCCGTAGCCAGGATTTTGTTTCGGGAGGGGCTTAAAATTTGTTGCATAAATGTGTTAATTCTGGTGACTTGAGATAGTCACTTGAAACTGAATGTAATTTTGAAAATTTCTTTGTTAAAACAGTTCCACAACTAAGGCAATAGACAATATGTAGTTTGATATAAGAAATGGTATAGTACATCGACGAATTCTTGGTTTTGAATTTGGTTTTTATTATTAATTTATAAGCTACCATTTTCTCCGTTGGAATTAGCAAACGTGGTCTGTTAGGTGCTCCCATCATACAACTTGAAGCCAACGAAGTGAGGCTGTCCAGCGCAGATTCATACGATATGCGTTACGTCAATTGCCTTGGAACGATCCGCTGAACCTGAATAATACGAAGATCGTTGTCGATTATTACGACTGTGTAGTCCTAATAATCGACAACGATCTTCGTATGATTCAGGTAGAAGATCGTAGACCCGCGTCGTAAACTACCTTCGTATCTAAGCTTCTTATGGCTGAATATTATGTTCCCGATCTTCTATCACAAATTAAGCTTTACGCACCAATCCGTGTCCTTTGTTCTCGAACACTGCTGTACTCTGAAATGCACAACACTAACTACGCTGCCAACAACCGATTTTAGAAATGACCGGTCGCTTCAACGATTATAACGACATCTTCGACATCGTCATTAGTTCCGCGCATGCCACTTTAGGTCATTTCTTTTTAGCATAGTTCATTAAGACTCAATTATTTAAATACAAATACAAATACAAGGGAAGGTCGAAATTCGCTCCAAATCTCCAAATGATTAGGCAGGCGATTTATAGATGCGCAAAAACGGTTCAAATCCTTTTCAACTCAAATTTATGATAATTTTTAATTTAAATGATGATACATTAAAGACTATTTTCAAACAAGTGAAAACAACTAATTATTTATCTATTTAGGTATTCAGATTTTTCACAGATCCTTTTCTTTTTATATCATTAGACAGGCTGATTTTGTCTAGACAATTCTTCTACTAGATCCTTGAAACTATGGCAAAAGACAAACCAGTTTTGTTTTGTTTGTTGACATGTAAAGGGTGTACAAAAAATACAACTGATTTCTGTACAAAGCATAAATAAGAACTATAGCTGTATTTACCTGGATTGGGCAAAAGAGATGTTTCAATGAATTAATTTACTAAACTAGCCGGAATTTTATCTACTATAGGACTGTTCACTAATCGAAAGGAAATCCCCTGATTACTGTTATCTTGCAATTTGCAAAAATTGACATCCCTGCTCGAACTTGAACGAGAACTGAAATTCAATTCCTGCCCGCCGCGATGAATGAAATGTTTGGTTCGTTTCCCTCGTCATTCATTCTTCCGACATAGCGCATTCGGGTTCGCATATGTTCGGTTTCAGTAGCAAACTGAATTTTGTTTCTATGCTAGTTCTGAGAGGGTTTATTGAGCGAGCACTAGACATAGATTACGCCGTTCACTAATGCTCGAACTGTCCACATAATAACAAATGAATGCTTTGGTTGGTGAAGGAATTTATCTTTCCGCTGCACTCAAACATTCGATTCTGCGTGAAATTTCAGTCAGTTGGAAAGTTAATAAATAACCGAGGCGTTGAATCTGAATGTCAGTTTCGATAAGCAGAAGTAGTTAACTGATTTTGAAATTTCGAAGCACTGAATGTAACATTGATGACACCACTAGAATTACTCGAAACTATAAATATGGGTGAGCTAAATAATTTTAGCATCACACTTGCTTCCGACAAATCAAAGAAAACACATCGCACTTGCTTCTCCTGTGCCGCAGAGACTTTTTTCAGATTTATATATTTTTAAGATATTGTAATTTATCCGTTTTCTGTGAATCTTTTACAAAATTTTTTGTCAGTGGCAGTTTTAGTGATGCGAAGATGCTTACAGTTACACTTTCTAAGTCAACTCAAACAATCTGCTCAGCAATTGGTTCGTTTTTAGCTCAAGTTTTTTTTTACAATCATCATCAAGATTGGAAGAGATGCATGACTTCTTGAAGAAAGCTGTAATACTTTTTAATTACAGGTTTGTTTTACCAAAATTTAGGAACAATTTCAATCAACGTTCTGAGTGCATAAAAAAGATAGAAGAGGTGCTCTTGAGGCTTCTTAGATTAGCTGATTCTTTTATCCTCCTCCGTGATTTCTGATCATCTCTCATTTTAGTTCAAAACGAATAAAAACATATCGTGAGACTGCTATATACTGGATACATACAATCGAAATTATTGGACTAATAGATTCAACCAGTCACAACATTTTAGTCGCAACAGTGTTGCGAACTCGTACGAACGGAATGAATTCCTCGTATTAAAGTGAAATTAAGCGCCAATGAAAATGATGATGCGTTAAAATGACGCGAAAGCAAAACTGTCGCCTCAGCTATATCGTTCTCAGTAAATTGAAATACTTTTTTGCCTAGAATGCTTGAATGTGATGCCTAGTATTTATACTAGGAGTACAGAGTGCACAGACCTTATACAGTAATTCAAATTAAGTACAATTCAAAAACCTGTCATTTAAATTTAAAATAGAGATGCCAATATCGATTATTACATCTGATTTTTGTTAAACGGGACAATCACTTGCGATGATGCGTTCACTTTTGGAGAGTTTTAGTACTCAGACGTCCATTCTACTTCTTCTACTATTTTTTAATTCATTCATAAGTGAACTCGGTTCAATGTTTTAGCCAATCGAAACAGTGGTGCTGTTATCTAGTTATATATATATATATATATATATATATATATATATATATATATATATATATATATATATATATATATATATATATATATATATATATATATATATATATATCTCCAACAATAAAAATAATAAAATGAGTTTTACTGGTTGTCCAACAGATCTCACGCAAGCTCTCAACCATTGCACGTAGATACCTGTTTACGAAGCAGGGAAATATTTTTTCCTCACCAACTGCATATAGGGGGTCGTTCATATCTATCTCGCTATTGAACACTTCTGCTTCATAATCGTGGTTGCCGCCTTTATGTTCACAAACATGCTTGCTCGTTGCCTTTACGATTGTGAATTTCCTTAATGATTGTGCTGGCTGTAGATTTTGAGATATTGACGCAGCTTTTGCCGTTGTCAATATTACCCTAACATGTGCCACATATTTGGTAATTGTTTGTGTTCAGCGGTAAATAAATCGTAATATGACGTTTTTTCACAGAACTGGAACGTACCTTTGATATGTGCAAAGAATACTATGTGTAATTGTACTATCACATTATGTTTTGTACTGCATTTCTCCCATATGTGATATGTATCTGCAAGTAAGCGGTATCCGATCATGTAACCGAACATTGATTCTCTAACCGTCCATTTATATGAATATCTTAATTGCAGCATTGCCACACACAATCATTAAAATTTAATGGCTTCAAATCATTCAAAATCAATGATTTCGCCTGATCCAATTTGTTGAACGCTATGGACGCAGAATACCTGAGGTGGTAGAACTCAATGAAGGTGGCTATCGTAAGTATAGCCTCTATTTCCACCTTCAGAAAATGTTCCTCATCACAAATACTCGGTCTAATGCGAATCACCACTAATCACAGTATTTGGCCGGTGCACCACTTCTTGCTTCTGCGACTCACTCATCTCGACAAATTACTAGGGCATAGTATAATAGAAGTTTCCTTTGTTCTTCAGACAAGGAACACAATATAAAAGTAACTTTATTTGTCGTTCGCTTCAAACCGGCCGGAACAAGCATAAACCACACTGAATTTCGTGAACATTGATTTTGGTTGTTGGAAACAACAATCTTCTAACTTTATCTCAAACCAAACGAGATATAAGCTATAAAGTCGCTGATAATAATGTTCTTGAAATTTATTTTCAAAACATTTCGGGAGGGGTTTTAGCCCCCCAGCCCCCCCTCTAGCTACGTGCCTGATTAAAAGTTAAGCTTTCCCTTAGTGCTTTACTCTCAATAGTCAAATAAAACGGAATAGGATCAGTCACCCGCATTCTCACCACACGAATGCAGTTTGGAATACCGATGACAAATTCGGACAAACGGATTACACTTACACTCTATATAAATTGTTCAATGAATTCTGTTTTAGTGCGCGGTGTTACGTCGTTCATATGTGTGGATACGAACATTCGCATCATTCATATACATAAAGATGTTAGTCCTGATGTATTATTCGATGTCGCGTTTCACGTCGTTTTTCGCAATGAAATTTTCTGCCTGGATTAAACTTCTAAATATTACAAAACACAGTTTCTCGCGTGGTGCAGTTGTATGTAGGTCACTACCTTAATATTTAGCTCTAATTCCAATTATGCGAGCTGTTCAACCTCCTGCACTATAGTACGGGAACTTTATTTTCTGTAGCTGAATCATTTTACTGCGTAGACAGATGCAACGAGTAACAAAACGCCGTAGGTAAAATTGACTGCAATATCAGAACAAATGATAGCTTCTGTTCGGCCCAGGAAATTTCGCTGTTCAGCCCTAAATATCACTTAACAAGCCTGAGTGTCATTAAACATGCCTGGTGCTCCTAGCAGTTTTTTACGTATCGATCTAACCTGGGGAAGTGTACAGCGTTGTCTCAGGTTGGGCAGAAAAGGATATTCCAGCTGCATTCTTATCGCACAAACTCCGTTGGAAACATTTGGAAATCAGAAATGGTTTCCTTTCCTCCGTATTTCAATATTCTCTGATCAGTTTTAAATCGTGCAGATGATGTTTGATTGTGTCATCATCCATATATACGGGGTTCACAATTCGAGGAAATGTTGCATGTTGTTTTTGCTATCTGCTTTGGCTTACTAATTGGATGTTTTCACACACCTGCGAACCAATAGAATACTTGCTCCTTTGAAAACAGGCCCTGGATCTTGGCAATACAACTTGCAAACTCATCATCGAGTTGTGGTTTTCAAGGTAGCGTACGATTCAGTGCAGCGAAACAAACTGTAGTAGCAGATAACAGATTGAACATGGCTTTCCGTTCAGGAGTGCGATAGCAAGATTTGGTGTGCAAAGGAATGGCACTATCATCACAAGATCTTACTTTCCGGATGACATAGATACCAGTGGAGTCGATCGCAAAGCATTACAGAAGATACTTTTGTGCATTTTAAAAGAAAGATTACCAAAATTGGACTGCATATAAACTTTGATAAAATAACGTACATGGTAGCTATAAGAGAACCGAGCCGCCCGAAAGTTGTTGGTTCTAAGGTAGAAATGCATGTGGTTGTCGATGTGCTCAATGAAGATGAAGATAGCCGTGCGATATATAGCGCTTTTCGGCTACTTACAGTAATCCTATAGTCTGCGGACGTACACAAAAACTTCCCCCATACATAACGCTGATACTCCCTGTTGTTCTGTACATGAGGCGTGTTCGTTAAAGGAGACAGATTATCGAATGGGTAGTGTCACAGATAACAGACGTTTAGGCTAGAACAAAATTTCTTCAAAAACCTGTGTAAACTTTCAAATTGATAAATGTTGAAAATCCGTGTTTCGCTATTGCCATCTGCGCAACTGTTTGCTACACGTGTTTGACAGCTGCACTCTAACTGCATTGTATTGATCACTGCGCCATCTACAAACGTTTACCAAACGTATTTCAGACATCTGTTTTATTCGGAATTTCAGTAGCGGGTATTTACACACGATTCAAATCGAGCCTAAACGTCTGTTATCTGTGGTAGTGTGTACAAACATGCTGACATCGCAAAGCTTATAAAGCACTGTACTGGCTACAGTTAACCAAGCATGTTGCCGGAAGAGAGAACAACTAAAGGTACGTTCATCAGAGAACCTGGATGGGGTTGTTAACTCTGGTGAAAGTCCCGTACTCGAGCAATAGGCAAGCACCAATTTTTTTTTAAATTTCAACAAAACGGTAGGCAGAAATCGTCTGGCAAAGATTGGATTTTTTCAAACTGAAAACTTCTAGAAATATTTTGCAATTCAACTGTTTTGATTGCGCGTAATCGAAATAAATCGAACTAAAACAAGGAATATCCGACACCATGAACTTTTAACTTTACATGAATGGTATGCGGAGTCAGATAGCGCTAAAATCAATATGTGGAAAATCGGTCTGATCCAATATTATCGAGCCACGGGATGGCAGTAATAGTAATAGTGATCCTTATCCATAAACCGGGATAACCAACTTTCGACCACAATTCGTATCGGCCGATTGAAATGCTCTTCTATTACGCCTAGACAATTTGGTTAAGCCAAACGGCTTATTAGAAAATCAATTTGTCTTTCACCATGGCAACAGGCGAGGACTAACGATTGTCTTGCGCTCCTTTCAATAGAAATTCATCTGGTATATGCTCTAATGAGCAAATGGCAAATATATGTTTGACCAATAAGTAGCAAGTAATGTTTTGTTGGAAAAGCTTCATTGTTTTAGACTTTAACCAATCTTAAACAACTATTCGTGAAGTAGTAGCGTAGCGATACGGAAACTTCTTAAATTGTCTACATGGGTTTCCATAAGGCTCTTATTTAAGCCACCTTCTTTACAATTTCTACGTGAATAGCATTAATGAATATTGTTTGACTCTGAATGCACTTGATAGGGGTTAGGTATCGAAGGAATAATTTTGGCACATTAGTTTGTTCTTCGTAGTGAAACTTACAAAAGGTGTCAAATAACGATACTTTCAGTAATCGAGCATGGGAGCTACTGTCTCCGTTTTGCCGCGAGCACTTACATTATCAACTTGGAACGAATCCAGTATCGTTGTTTGCGTATTGTCCGAGATTTCACTTAAATTTCATCTCTTCGCCAAATTTGTTTTGAATAATTTCTCAATTCCAACTAGTTTCTGAGTCCCTCTTTGACATTGATATATCTTGTTTGATAGTGTCAATTGTTACAAGTTCACTTTTCAGCCCACATGTGCAAATCGCTTGCCAAACCAAACATTTTTTTGAGAACTTTGGCAACTTTTCTGCTTAAAATTATATGGAACCGTCTATTTTCAAAAAGCAATTAAAAGTCTTGACCTGGGAATTGCTTGATATGCGCCTTGGCGTATATTATTTCATCGTCCAGTACGACCCAATAAAACTTGCTCGACAATGTTGTGTATAATTAATGCGCTCTAGCTTCAGCCGTAGTATTTCACTTATCATCTCGATTGGGTATAACTGTGACCTTGTTCGAACCAGCGAATCTTTTTGGGTTTATTGTTTTGAATAAGAATCACGAGCTGCTCCCTTTATGCCAATTATGATGACGCGTTTTACTAATAGACCCATAAGTCGGTCATTTTGTGACATTTTTTAACGAAAAGATTTATTAAAGCTTTTTATAACATACATTTACCATACAAATGCTTCAATGACAGTACGAAGAAAAATATGCCTGAAAACATTCGCACGTTTCAATCACAAGCTCTAGTCATTAACAAGTCACACTTTGACTGCTCGTTTCCACGCCGTGAGGTCAAAAACACCATCTCTAGCATCGTTGTTCAACTTTCCACCGTGTCCCGATTCCATTGTACATAACAATCACTAAATCACTGCAACACTATTGAAATATGTACTTCATCATGACCCATCAGCACTGACATCCCGTTTTGTGCAAAGAAAAGCCCCAGCACCGGCGAACACACATTACCGCAGGCAGTCACACTCTGCACAACTTTGCTTTTCCTTATGTAGGGTACCCCACGTATGTATGATGAAAAACTACCTATATGTGAACAACACCTTTCATCCAGATTAGTTCCACTGGCAGTGCCATTTTTCTCTCCTTCGGCAGCCTGGCACTGGCATCAGCGTTCATTGACCACCCAGGAGAGGGAGCAAAGACTTCTGCTCGGTGTTTCTCTCAGATGCAGATATTGCAGCGGAAACGGTAGCAACAGAAAGCACGAAGGGGAAATGCGCTTTTCTTCCTCACCCAACGACACGTTGCAATCTAGCGCGCGAAGAAGCTTCCCCGGCCGGCCCGTCGTCCGGGGCCAGCTCATCATCACTCAAGCTTTTATGCTAAATCTGTGAAACACAAAAAAAGCAGCAACTAATTTTCGCTTTCGTTATACATACGTACTGTGCCACGGTTCGTTAGTCCTAGCTAGTACACCACTCGATGTACGTACATACTATTATAAGCCCGAGTACGGATCCCAACAATAGGCTTAGCGCAGCTTAGACGTTTAGCACCATCTATCAATTACAATAATCGAAAGTCCAATGGAAAGGGCGGTACGGTACGGCTCCCGCTGTGTTTCATCATTGTGCCTTCTTCGGCCTGCGAAATTGATAATAAAAATCTCGGCTCAGCGGGCGGACTTGATAATGAAACTATTCCGACGGTTGTTTACCTCTGTGTCCGCGGTCGGTTGGTCGGTCGATTGTTGTCTGTTTTACTCGTGTACAACCGCTAATGGACGGTATTGTCTTTGGAGTTCCCGTTGCATAAATGAAAAATGGATGTAGGTATACCTGCATGCGAAGTAAACGGTTCGAAACTGAAAGTGCCCGGGAAACCCGTCCGCTGGTTGCTTGTCACGTTTTAGCCGGGGTTATTGTGGGGGGTGCTGCACTTTTGTTTTTTTGCGCTGCTTCTTCGACGGCGGGAACCACGCGTCGGTCGGTATAGAGCATTATTATGTTTACTTTGTGTTGTCACTGATTGATGGATCATTGTCTTATCACACACAAACACACACAGCCACACTCTTACATTCACACGCCTACACATGCATTCATGCGTGCCAGAAAGAGAGATTGATGAGTCGCAAAAAACAGATCA